>NC_092054.1:26153840-26458836 GCF_003086295.3 Arachis hypogaea
TTTCTTCCCTCTCATTCTATCTGTTTCTAATCCTTGACTACCTCATTCACATAATCTCATCATTCATTCCCAACATCCAAAAATACACTAATACTGAAGAGTATCATTATCATTTTTGTTATCATCAGTGATCACTGCATTCACTTTAATTTTATATGACAAAATTTGATATCACATGAGGAACCAATATGCATTCAACATCCAAATGTGTCAACCCTGGTGATCTTCAACCTCTTTACAGCTGATAAGAACATCCTACAAGAACAAGACATTTATTAATACCAACATTTGTTATTTATATTTATTTGATAGGAAATTTAGTGGATCTCATTTTTCGGAGGTTATTATATTTAACTTATTTACAACTTCTCATTTCAATTTGTAATATTTGAAATATATAAAAGATAGACTAAGTGATTGTGAATATTTTTAAAATATGAATTAAATATTTTCTAAAACTATAGAATAAGATTTTATCATACATCAAGTTAACACATTTCTTTATCTTGAATATGGTGTTAGGTTTATTTTTATGTGATGTTTACATTTCATCCAATAATAAATAAATGTTCATCCACTTAAGTGTACAAAATACTTTTTGAAAATGGATATTATGATTCCTAATTTTAATAAAAAATGCTATATGCATATCAAAAATTAATCGCTATGTATTTATGTAGAAATATATTTGTTATTTAACTTATTTTTAATGTATATCTTATATTTTAATATATATTCTATATAAATTATTAATTTTTTTTACACGGTTGATTTTAATGATGACACTTTTTTTTTATAAATTTATACAAATATATCATGCAAAAAATTATATATAAAGTGACATTATAAAAATTAAAAGTAACAACATTGTTATGCTATTTTTTAAAATTTTCTTAACAAGAATACTTAATATGAAATATTTCACTAAAAATATATTTATTTATTAAATACACTTAAAAGAACAACACATTTTTACTTCTTTCATATAATACCCTTAAAACACTCTTACCTAAATCCTATTATTACTATTGAGAGAACCCTAATATAATGTTAACTTACTCCCAAGGCACATCTCCAACCATAATCAAGTCCCCTTCTCCATCCTCATAAGTTAGAACATGGCACCTCTCTGCTTGCACTGCATCTAACTCAGTTCCCCCTATTCAAAACAAACAAAATAAAACATTATACCATTGTTATTTTAATTAGGAATAAAAGGTTAATAAAAAAAATGAGATAGAGTAGTTTATTACAGAATATGGTAGTGTCAAACATTTGTTCAAGAGCTTTAACCAATTCATGGTAACCATCATGAACTAAAAGGTTGAGTTTTCTACCAATTGGAATGCCTTCCATGTACACTTTGACAAAGAACGTGTTATGGTCACTGCAATCATTTGCCAATTCAGCACCTTGTGAAGTACTTGCAAGTGATGATGATTGGATTTGCCACTGCCCCCTAACATGTAACAACAAAAACCATATGGAATTTTAATTGATTGAAAAGAAACATGTGGTATAAGAATGTTGATATAATAGAAACCTACCTTGAGATAGAGGAAGGAAGATGTTGATGATGAGTGGAAGAAATGCTGAGTCCAAGACTAAGATCATCATGAAGATGTGAAGAAGCAGTTGAGAAAGAAGGGCTGAAAGATGAAGAGGAAGAGGAACAGGAAGACCCTCTTTTACCCATTTCTGTCAAATAACAATCACTAGTAACACTTACCCGCCGCCTTATATACAACCCCTTCAATTTTTTTGTAAACTAAAAACCCGTTTCTAAATAGAAATATAGAGATATAAAATTATATATAATAGATAAAATATAAATATAAATTTATATTTAAAAATATTAAATTAATATATTTATTATTATTATTATTATTAATTTTATAATTATACTTTTTAAAATTTATTTTTATATTTAATTTATTATTAAATAAAATATAAAAATATTAATTTTATACCTTTATTTTTGATATCTTATTCTTCTAACTAAAAGCAGCAGCGTTCGACAACAATATAAGAATAGTATGAATTAGAGGTGAGTTTCCCAGCAGCTGCGCCACACTGCCATTGGTCACCTCGTTTTCCTTTCAATTAGTCCTATGTAATTTTGGTAGACCAGAAGATATGTTGCCATAGTAGCCGACAACTACACGTGTCACTTACCACTTCATATCAACTCTCTTTCAAACTTTCAATGCTGTATTTTTTTTTTTCAACATTTAATGTATGTTTTATTATAAAAAGGAGTTAAATTGTCTTTAAACAGTAATTCTTTTTCACCCTCTAATTTGATCCATTAAATTTGAGATTTTTTTTTAACAGAATCATGATTTAATACAATACTTTTTGAATTTTGCACTTTTGCTTTAAAGTCTCTATCTAATACAGCAATTTTTTATGCTAAACTAAAAATTTTATAATTTTCAATACATTCACTACTTTAAGACTTTTAAAACTTTTTCTTATTAAAATCCTTAACCAAATTTAGGAAAAATAAACATCAAACTTGTTCATATTGAAATAGTTACGAAGAAGTAATTAATAATAGAGGATGATATGAAAAATTAGCAAAGAGACAAGAGTTAGACAAAGTGTGTGATGAGTAACAAATACTAAGTCGATCTGTTTTTGAGGATGATGGAATGAACCTACACTGTACACATTACACAATTAATGGGCAAAAATTCAAAGGGGACAAAAGGACAAAGAACATAGATTTCTTAAAATTTTGTATAGAGTAATATCTCCTCAATCAATGTTCAATGGATAGAATCATCGTGTTGCGCATGGTGGACATTGCTTGTAGAGACACAAAACGTATAAAGGCATTGGTACAAGTGATCGATCACCAAACATATACTGCCGTATATTATATTAATATTATTTATTTATCTTGTATCCTTAGAATATATATTAAAATTATAAATTAAAATTTTTTTATTAAAAATATAAAAAAATTAAATTTTTGATGTATTTATTTTATATTTATTAAATAAAAAATTTAAAATATTCTATTAATAATAAATTTATTATGTATTTTAAAAATACATGTTAATTAAACCTATATTATTATACCAAGAAAACACACTTTCATAATAATTCCTTGAAACGCTCTATGAAAATTAAAGCAGAAGAACAATGGGAAAAAAGTTATTAGGGTGGAAATTGTAAGTTCTCTCTTTAAACTTGCTTCATGTATGTGTGGTTATTTTTAATTTCTTTTAAAAGATGCAATTTAATTTTCTGATAAAATAATTTTTAAAATTTGAACAAGTGCATTTGATAAAATAATTTTTAAAATTTAAAAATATTATAATAGACATTAATGTAAAAATTTAATTTGAATATTAATTAACGTATAAAATTATATTAAATTTTTTAATTTTGATAAATACAAGTCAACGTTAAAAAACTCTTCTTAAGTGTCCGTGACTTTTAAAAACAGCAAGTATAAATAAATGAACTTTTTATTTACTAACCGCAAAACAAAATACTTATGCTTTTGAAAATCACAAATGTCTCTCTAAAAAATTTTACCAAACTAAGCCAATATTATTCCACTTCTTATAACTTTTGAATGACTTGCGAATAATCTCAGCAACTCTTACAATTTCATATGTTCCAAAAAAATTCTCTAATTCCTTCCCAATCAAATATTCTAACTAAATTCCTTTTTAGTCAGTCAACCACTTTTTACATATTTCCTTTTTCGTTAAAACAGCTATCATGCTTTCAAAATAAATGGTTGCATTCCAAAGACATATGCTAACTAAATTCTTCAAAGAAAAAAAAAAAGAAAAGAGGACATACATAATTATGAGAGTAGTTGTGCGAATGGTGAATTCATGTTCATGAGACAGGTCTCTGACTAATGTCAAGTTTTGACTTCAATGACTCCGTCATATCCGGGGTATGTAACAAGTTTTTGCAAAGTGTTTCTCTCATTTTATTTTCTGAAATTAACTACACTAGATAATGTTTTCCCACCAATTTTTTTTTTTCATTTATATTATGAAGAAATGTTTCATGGTTTCATGTTGTTTCATTTTCCTTTGCCTTTTGATTAGGGTACAGTGCCTTTATTTTTCTGTTATGCTTGAATCATTTTTGGGTTCATTAATATCTAAAGCACTTTTTTCAATTATAAATAAATCAAACAAAGAACAAAAGGGCATATGGATAAAATATTTGCGTTTTAATTTGAACTTCGTCACATGTGTGGATATGTAAGACTAAAGAAATTGTTAAACATTCCAGGAGTATTAAAAATTCAAGGTTGATAATAACCTCTGTCTTTTTTATATAAATATTATAAATATCATTTTTTTTCCTAAAACAAAAAAGGCAAAACCGATTTTATATATGAATAGTTTCATTTCATGTCTTAATATTTGTCCCCTTTTCTTCTCATTCAAAGAATGCCCAAGAATTTCTCTTTGTTTTATATGGTCATTGGTCAAGATATCACGAGCCCATATCCTGGGGAGATGCAAATCAAATTTATACTTGGAAATAAATCTTTAGGCGTTGACCAAAAGTTCAATATGTAAATAATTCTGTAAAAAAAATATATGTTATAACAGTAACTATTAGAAATATAATTATTCATATATATTTTTTTTTATCAGCTTCAACTTTTAAACAAAATAGTTTCATAAAATAGTATAAGAGCCTTTATGAGACAAAAAAAAAATAAATTTAGAATTTGATTCTGGTTGAATTTCAAAAAAAAAAAATCAGTACAAAACAAAATCAAAAAATTTTCTGCTAAAAAAAGTAAAGACTCTTGTTTGATGGAGCATATTAAAATATAATTATTCATATCACTTTTTTTATAGTTTAAATTTTTAGACGAAATAATGTCATAAAAATAACAATAGGCATTTTATTATATAAAATATCAAACACATGTTAAAATGAGATTTTTATAATAAAACTCTCTTTATGCATAATTAAGGTGAGTATGGTTAACAAGAAAAAAGAACAAAAAAGAGAAATAAAAGACATGGTTACTGGTCACTGCTGGTAACGTTACATATATATATATCACATTCTTCAATATTCATTTTCTGCATGATTTCACGGTTCAAAATCTCATCCCCACGTGTGCAATTCACGTGTTCCACGCAATTTGTTCTTCACCCGGATCACATGCTGGATTTGCTTTATTTCCACGTTCATTCTCAAAGGTGAGTTGAAGAGGGGAAAGAAAGAACGTGATTGCTTTCATCTAAAGAAATGGAGAATGCTTCCTAAAGAGCTATAGGAAAATCAAATAGTAGGCTTAAGACCCATATTATCAGTAATATGTTGTGAATAAGAATTAAATGGTCATAGGAATATTGAATAAACTAGCAAAAATGATAATCAAAACTTTATATCACCAAAAAGAATTTTGAAATATACGAATAATGAATAAATTTTTAAAAGATTTAAAAAATAACAAAAAATATCTTTTTTTAAAAGTAGCAAATTCTTTTTGTATTTGATAAACAATTTTTACATTTGATTTGAACTTTTGTAAAAAAAAAAAATTAAGATAATTATTTAAAAGGTTCACCTAAAAATTGGAGAAAAATTCAATCTCTATACTTTTAATTTTTTAAAAATTTTTGGTCATTTATAAAAAGAAAATCACTTAAATTTTAAAAATAAAAATTCTTATTTTCTTAATCATAGTTATAAAAAATTACGTTAAATTAAATTCAGCATTTACAATTTTTTGAAAATTATATATATATAATGAGAATGGAATGTTTATATGAGAATGTGATAATGTAATTATTATCGTTGAATTAAATTTATATATACACTTTCGTTATTTTTAAAATTTTCAAAAACTTATTTATTATTCTTATCTTTTTAAATTGTTTCTGTCCATGATTGCAATTTTTAGGTACTATATTAATAGTTTATCTACCGAATATTCTAAGTTGTAAATGTAGTCTAAGACATTTGATTATGAGATCACATATATACTGTTTTACTAATTTCAGTTAATCCTAAAAAGTGTTAATTAAAAAGATAAATCATATTTTACTTAATAATAATAATAATAATAATAATAATAATAATAATAATAATAATAATAATAATAATAAGTTTTGAACGTATTAAAAGAGGAGAAGAATGATAAAAGTAAAATGTTCCCCACCAGCCGAACAATAAGGTTGGTTGGAGGAGCTATTAACCCGTCATTTGATCTCAAATACAGTATTTGTGTTGGGTTGAAAGTTGAAACCTTATAAAAGCAGAGTGTAACGTACAACCAGTTTTTTCTTAAATAGGAAGGGCTAAATAGATTTGTCTAAAGATGTGAAGACTAAAATGTGTTATTTCTCCTTCCACATTCTTTTATCATTGCTTTGTTTCGCGGTCATCATTTCTAATTCTCATTTTTCATTCACTATCACTGGTCAAACTTTCTAGATATGACTTTTGAAGAATACCAGCAGTGTGCGCTGCGTGCCTTCACCCCTCGTTTCTTTTAATTTATTTTCTATATTTAATAAGGTTATTGTTATCATACTTTTCATTACAATGCCTACTCCACATATTAAAGTGACAAAATTTTCATTTCAAATAAATAAATATATATCCAGTATAATTTGAGTGTTTCTAACGTTTTTTAAAATTTTTAAAGATATTTGTAACATTATTTCGTTTCAATTTTATCTTTAGCATTTTAATTAAATTTCAATTTTACCCTTAGAGATACTTTTTTACAGTTAATTTTTTTATCAATTTTACCCTTGTTTATATCATACCATTAGCATCTATTCTTCATTAGTTCATTATCAGCGTATGTTCATCACCTTCCTGTACAAAATAGATAGTCTTCCTATAGAAAAGCAAAATTACAAGATTGGAGAATCATCTACCTTACATAAGAAAAATCCCATTATTCATCACTGACGACACGCCAATAGGGTAATTCCCACCTCGCCACATCGTTAGCACAAAAAGGAGTCTATTAGACCATAATTAGCCAGAAATAAAGTCATTAGAAAAGAGTTTTGAAACAAGAGCTAGATAAGTATCTTCACCTTCTCATAACAAGGTAGGAGTCAAACCCACTTTCAGTCCAAAGCCAAAATGTATCCTATGATCTTTTCATTCCCATCTATTTGTATTTGTATCAAAATCAAGGCCATGTACTGTTAACAAAATAAATCCCTTGAAGCTCATGTCCCTAACCCCAAAATTACCGAACACGTTAATCTTTTGGTTAGTAAACCTTAAGAAACTTGAAACAAGTTTTAAATAAGGACTTTGTTCCTTGAAAAACATAGATAGGGCCTATTTTGGCGTAACATAAGAATAAGTCTCAGCATCCCTTATTGGGATAGCGCAGAAGCATTTGAGGATTAGAACCACACAAGAAAACTATAAAATAAAATCAAAATGTAAAAATTTCAGAAACAAGACCTACAATCATGACACTCGTCCAATTGTTTCAGAATATTGCCTGGATTGTCATAACAGGTCAAAATCTACTAAGCCTATCAGATCAGAGGGGAAGGGTGGAGTAACTGTGAGAACTACTTTGCTAAATACATCTGAAATCCGCATCTATATGCAACTGAATCTGCCAAGGACCTGAAGTGCCTGATTTGAGCAAAGTTGCTATTACAATTCAACGGGAAACAAATATTACCACTATTTGTAAACCTTCTGTGCAAGAAAATCATCTACTTCGGCAGCTATCTCATAGGCTCCCTCAACACATCGACCCAATGCAACGCCCGAGACATAGTTGCCCCCAAGGAACAGCCCCTCAAACCCAGTATTTTTGAGAGAAGATTTAGCAATATCTAGCAGATCAAGATGGCCAACTAAGAACTGTGGAATAGCTTGAGGCCAAACTCTCACCCCCAACGCGAATGGATCCCCGGCATTTGGGTTTATGAGCATTTTTCTCAAATCTCGATCTACTGCTTCAACAAGTTCACTATCCGTCTGCCATTAAAGTTTAACAAGACAAGAATTTAGAAGAAACAAAATGTGGGAGAAATGCAGATCAAGAAATAAACTTGATTATATATAACACAGTAGTTTATACTGATGTGTAATATCATAATAGCAACGATTTCAAGCATATTTAATCAGCAAAAAGCCATGAACATGATGCTTAAAAGCTAGCACCACCAATAATCAAGCAGAAACATTTAAAACAAGTATGTGGGACCATAATTGCTTCAACTAGACAAGCAGTACACAAGTTATTGATGAATGGTTCTTCGTAGTTTATACCATCCATGAAGGGTTTATGCTAGAAGGAAGGCTAGTTCTATAAACCCAATTTGATACCGACTAATAAACATCATTTATATTAAATGTTCATGTTTTATAAAAATGTTAAACCTTTGATAAAATTCCAGGATTAGTAGCGCCTCCGATGTAGTTCAAGAGTAGAACCCTTCCATCTGGTGCTCGGTTAGGGAACAGTGATGAGCTGTATATAGTTCCTGTCAAAACCACGTAGATGTATTTTCCTTATTACAAAACCTGATGCAACACAACATTGCATTCTCCAATCCCAAATTCAAAGTAGAAGGTAATAATTAAAAAAAAACATACGGCAACTTAAAGTGTTCTAAGCCTCTGCTTTTTGCTGTATGCAATAAAATATTTACCTAATGTTTCCACCCCTTGGGTGCGTGGGTGCAATTGACCAAACCCTTTCAATTCACCATCTATCAAGCATTCTGATCGAATAGCTTCCTTTGGATAGGAAACAGAAACCGCAGCAACTGGAGGGTAATAAAACTTTGAAAGTGCGTCTGCAGCAGTCTCCTGGAAGAGAGATTAAGACTGATCTTAATATATAAAATAGACTATAGAGACTATCATTCCACAAACTGTTCATTCACCAGATAAATCATTGGTTGAGAAGCTTAGACTCAAGCAGAAAAGCTTGTATCAAAGGATGTGAAGTCCCGAAAACTTTGTTTACTAACTTCTAGAGCATGCTTGTGAGTGTGTACTATGCCTGAAAACATTTCTAATATATTGTTCTCCATTATTACTAATTTCATATCCAGACAAACATAAACAAATAGCTTTCGTCTGATGATGATTTACTAGTCAGGGAAAAGTCACAGAACGAGCAATATTAAGGTTTTTAGCTATATTGGTAACTCTTCTGCTATAATTATTGCACAGTTTAGGAAATCTATTATTATGTTCCTATCAAATTAAGAGGATCAATAAAGACATATGCAACCAGAAGCACATACACATGCATGTGAACAAATAATCACACACACACACGCACACACAAAAAATCATGCAAGCAGAGAAAACCAAAGCCCTGCCATCAGGTAGCAATTGATAGAAAATATGCAAACTTTTACATATTCAAATGTAAAGAGAGTTTCAATATCTTATATGGTTAAGTTCCGGCATTCTACTGACAAATACTCATTTCATAATTAATTGATATAATCCCCTTCAGAAAAGAAACTTACAGAGATGGAACGCAACAATGTACTGGCAACATGCGAAGGAATGGTCATGACAACACTTTTTGTCTGCAAAGAGACTACTCCCTCTGGCGTATCATATGTCAAACTGTACTCTCCACTATCCAGTTTACTAATACCCAAAAGCTTCCAGGATAACTTCACTTTGTTGCCTAACCTGTCAAAAGGGCAGAATTTTAATAGGATGACTAGTTCAGAAAACAGTTTTACATCTACTGGAATATTAGGTAAAGGGACACATAAGAGTACTTTGCAGAAATTGCCTCTGGCAACATGATAAGTCCCTTCCGGAAAGATCCAACGGTTTGGCCCTTTGGTGTTGGCAGGCGCCTACACAATGACTTGAATTAGTGAAACAACCAATAAATTGCAGCATGAATCCAAAAGCTCCAGAGCAAATATAATATTACGGATCTCGAGGAGGTTTTGAAGTACTCTTTCTCTCTTGTATTGCTTTGAAAGTGCCACCAATAATGCTTCCGCCATTTTGTTCAAGCCTCCAAACTTTTCCAAATGCCGCTTTCATACTTAATTTTGAAGGGTCACCCGCATAGACACCTGTTTATGGAACAAATTCGGCTGAGCAATAGCATTTCCAACAAAAAATAATGGTTTACTTGAACAAAAGAATCACAATTAAAGAGAAGCTAGACGATGTGACCTCACCACAAATTAATTACAAAATGAAATACAAGATGAATTTCAGTCTTTTATCAGTTATGAGAAATTTTAGCTGACTTGTATAATCTATCGAGCATGTGCTTTTACAATTATTTGGTTTTTTTCATACACTTCAGTCACGATTATAAGCAGGAAAAGAAAAGAGAGGAAACAATTCATTGTGTGTCAAGGTTATAGACCAAGTTTATGATTTCTAGTATATGCAATAAACAGAATCTATGAATAATTATGGACAATCAAATTAGATTGGACTTGCTTCTTTGGACTGGCAAATGTATTGCCCAACTCCAACAACCTCAAACAGGAAAGTAATAAAATTCAGTTTTATGAGGTAGCCTGTTTAAAGGATCCAACATAATATTCACGAATAGTTTAAATGAACACAGCAATGTGGTAGAAATTCACGAAGCTTTTACAACAATGAAGTTCTCAACTACACAAGTTTGTATCTCCAACTTTAAAGAAGAACAGTGATAAGACGGATTTATGTTCTATGGGAGTCTCTGAAACTTTGAATTCGATAAGGCTAAAAATCAGTTATCACTACGAATTGATTATATTTCACCAATAAAAAACTTGACATGATTAGATCTAAAAGAATATAGAAATCTCTGTCAGCACAAAATACTAAGTAGTTGGCAAGGATAACGAAAAAAAGAGTGAAAACAAGTCAATAATAAATATTCTGGCTCTCACCAGAACAAAAAGGTTCTATTAGGCGTTCAAAAACTTCATCTCCAAGGTTACGGCGCACAAACTCTTCAACTGATTCCTCGTGACCCTGTCACCTTCGTCAATATTACATCATATGAGAAAAATCATATTATCCTTGCCATTTACCCTTATGGGAAATGCATTGAGACAACAATATCAAATCAAAGAAAGGGATCAGGAAGACACACTGGAGGAGGAGGTCGAATTCCAAGTGCACCAAAGCCAGCTCTTAGCTTGCCACCAAAGCTCATCAAATCAAAGAAAGGTAAATCAGTTGGCTTCCCAGGCACTGGCCTCAATCTCCCATTCCACAACACAAATCGTGGCGCATTAGGATCACCAAGAACAAGTTCATCCTTCAGACCACTATCCACCTGCCAAAAACTAATAATTCAACCATGGACACAGAACTAGACAACTAATAACTGCAATATGCATAACAGTCCACAAATACAATTCACAATACAAGTGTAAAACATCAAATTAGACCTAGAAAGAAATGTGGACATCAAATTGGTCCTCAAAATAGTTGTCGCATGAATTTGGACTTCAAAAGAATAATTTTGATTTCACTTTATTCCAAATGTTAGCTGTCATCAAGAAAACATCAAATGATATCTAATTGTCATCCATCCTTGAAATATTATGTTTCATTTCTTTGAAGAACCAAATTTGTAGCCTAACTCTTTCGAAGGCCAATTTGGGTCCATTTCAGTAGACATTAGCCAACATGTTACAAATTTACAATATCAAGTCATGGCATTCAGAAAATGTAATGTCATTATATAACATGATATATCAAATGAAACTACTGGTTTCTTTGTGAAGGATAATAATTTGACTAGTGTAAAATTAAAATCAATTGAGGTTCTACTCAAAATTCATCATACCACAACAAACTGGTTCCAAAGTTCACCTCAAAATTCAAATTACAGACCTTAATGTTAATAAATTCCCCAAAAATGATGATAGAACATCCTAAAAAACTTCCTAAATACTAAAATGAAGTAAAAAGTAAATACCATAAATGGTTTGGAATCTTTAGAAAGCAATAAATTCTTCCTTCAAGAAAATGCTTAGGATAAAAAAAGTTAGAGAGAAAAACCATTTCGCCCATTCCATTCCGAATAACGAAACCTAAAAGACGATGAAAAAGGAAACAGTAACAGAACTAAGTGAGAAAGGGAACGTAATTCTTACCACCATGGTAAGCATGGGATCAGAGGGCTGGAAACTGTTGGGACCTTCCTCCCACAGATAACCGTCCCTCTCGACGGTGGTGATGTTGCCTCCAACTCGGTCTCGGGCCTCGGTAACGACGACGTTCGCGGCGGCCTTGGCGTGCTTGGTGGAGAGCGCCTGCGCGATGCAGAGGCCGCTGATACCGCCGCCGACCACAACACAGTCCACAGAGGCACCGACAGCGGAGCGGGGGAGGGAGGCGGTGGAAGATTCGCCGGCGAGGGAGCAGCGGATGAGAGGGAATTTGGTGGTGGAGGGATGACGACATGGAGACGGGAATGGGATGATGAGTGGGGAGTGGGGAGAGAAGGAGGAGGTAGGAGAGTGCATTGTGTTTTGGAGGAAAACGGTGTCGTTTGGGAGTGTCAACATGGCGGACATGGCATGGAATGGAATGGAAAGGAAGAAATGTTGTGAATGGGAAGGGGGCAGTTCGTTATCTTGGTGAAATCTCAGCTCATCAGTAAAGCCGATAGTGTGTCCAATAGACCAATACCATGCCAGTGTTTGATTGCACGCTAAGTAGCTAAGACTTCTACCATTCACTGTTCACTACCCCCGAAAACTTTTTTTTTGTTTGAGTAGAGTGATAAACTGATAATTAAGGGTGTGTCTGGCAAACACGTTGGGGAAGAGAGAAGTTCGTTTGAGCTTTTTGAAAGTTTTATTTTGATGTTTGGCAATTTTTATTTTTCTAAATGCAAAATTGATTCTGCCTCTGAACGTACGTCCAGTAAAAGCTAAAATTTGTACCTTCTGCGTTTCACGTTCATGGTTGCTGATTGCTATTAGAAAATTGGGTACAAATTTTTTTTACTAGTCCTACCCTTCATTTTTTTTTTCTATAAGAATGATACAATAACTATTACATGTTCTTTGTAGTTCTTCCTAATTCCTACTTCTTCATAGTTTTTTAGTTCCAATTTTTTTCATCAAAATCATTCAAATTTGTTTCGATCACTAACAAATTGAATATTTTAATTTTTTAATTATTTTTAGCACTTATTTTCATATTTTAATTTTTATGTTTTTTTATTGTATTTTTTATTTATATGATAAATATTTTTATATTATTTATGTAGTGTTCTGATTTCTGTTATATTTTTATATGAGTTTTTTTATTATTTAATATATTATTTTATATAGGTATATTTTTTATGATTTTTTTTTATTTTTAGTTGACTTTGTTTATATGATTTTTTATTTATTTTATTGTATTTCTTTGATTTATATGATAAATGTTGTTGATTTTTTTATTTTTTATGGTGTTCTAATTTTTTAAGTATTTTATTAATTTTTATGATATTTTATTATTTTTTTCATATGAATTCTTTTTTTTTATCCTTTACTGCATTGTATTTATGTTGTGTATAAAATTTTTTTATTTTTTTATTTGATTTTATTCGTATGAATTTTATTTACTTTTTATGGTATTTTTTTGTTTATATGATATATGTTGTTGATTTTATGAAATTTTTATTATTTCTTATTTGTATAATTTTTTTCTTATTCTTTGATGTACTCTATTTTTGTTTTGTATTTATTTTTTTTATTTTTTATTCTGACTTTGTAAAATTTGTAATTGTAATTATTATATACTACATTTATTATCAAAATTTTGTATAATATAAATTATGATCCTATAAAAAAAAGGACAAAATGAATAAAAAATTAATTATAAATAACAATAAAGTCATAAATAATGAAAATTTATAGTCTAAAATAATACTAAATTAAAGAGTACTGATGGTACTAAAAAAATTATAGAATATTTTTTTTGTTTGACATTATAAAATTTATAGTACTCTCTTTTATATTTTTATTTTTTATTGTATTTATTTTATTTATATGATAAATATTTTTTATATTATTTTTTATAGTGTTTTGATTTTGCAGGTATATAAAAAAATTTATTTAAATTGATGTCTCTTTTAGTAATTTTTCATCTAAAAGTGATTTTAAGTAGTATAATCCAAACAACATTTATTTTACTATAATCAATTTTGATATAAAGATTGCCAAACATAAATCACGTTAACCCAAACTTACTTATCATCAAAATCAATTTTATACAAACTCCCATTTGCAAACTGTAATTATTGTGATGTATTCATTCAGGAAAGATTGTTGTTATTTAGATAACAATTTTTAGAGTGAAAATTTATTTACTTTGATAACATTTATGATAAATAAAAAGTATTAGGTAAAAATTATATGAAAACTCAAAAGATAATAAATATTTTATTGTCTAAAATTATATCGTTTTCATATTCATCCGGTAATAAGTAATAACAAGACACGTGTAGATAACGAAATACATGAACAATTCTATTTTATTTTGTACTATCTATTAATGAAGGACTCAAGAACATACATATTCATCATTTGTTATCATAAAAGACTTAATTGATTTTTTTTTCCGAAGGATAATTAATTCTAAGTTGAAATTTTTTAAGATTTAATTGTCACTTTATTCTCTTTTTTTCTAATTCCACTAGGTAATCAATATAAAGGACGTATCCAATTAGCACTTTTTTATTTTTTTTACAGGAACATCAATTCAAATTATCACAAAAAATATTCAAATTCTAATGAAAAAAATATAAAATCTAAAAAAAAAAAATCTAAAACCAAATAATAACAAACATCCAAATTTTTTGTAAAATTATTTTTAAAATTCATTTTAAATTTTCTAAAATTATTTTGAAACTCCAAAAATCATTTTAAAAAATTTTAATAAAAAGAAACCTACGAAATGTAATAAAATAAACATCCAAAACCTAGAAAAAAACAAAATATCCAAAATTTTTTAAATTTTTTTAGAGAAAATGTCAATTCAAATTATTATAAAAAATATCTAAAAACTAATAAAAAAACACATTCAAAATCTAAAAAAAATAACAAACATCCAAAATTATTTTAAAAATTTCTAATAAAAAAAAATCTGAAACGTAATAAATAAAAACATCCAAAAGCTAACAAAAATGAGATAATCAAAATCCTTTTAAAAATTCTAAAATCTAGCAAAACGAAACATTAAAAAATTGAAAAAAGAACATCTAAAAACTAAGTACAAAACATCTAAAACTATTTAAAAAATCATCCAAAGAAAAAAAGAAGAAACATCTAAAACATAAGACAAAAATCTGAAAATTTAGCAGAAAAATATCCAAAACTAATAAAAAAATTAATCAATGCGACTTCCTTCTTCCTCGTTGGTCGTTCCGTCGTGATTCTCTACAAGCCAGCAACAACAAACATGTGGTGGTCTCCTCAGTGGCGTGATGTGATGCGTTCGCAAGGAAAGGGCACGACAGTAGTCGGCAGTGTTATTTTCACAAACAGAAGGTCTGTGGCCCCAGAGGGAGGCCGCTGCGTGCGGTCGTCGGTGCTCACGGAAGGGAGAGGATGGCGGTGGTCTACGGCGCTGCAATCGCGACTAGGGGTTGCGTTCCTGCCGCGGCTGCAAAGGAAGGGTGCGACGTGAACGCGACTGCAACGCAAGAGGAGCCTGCGGCTGTGCTCCGAGGTGGTCGACAGCGCTGCGTTCACAAAGGGATGGCGCTGCGTGAACACGGCGGTGGTCGGCAGCACTAGTTTCAGGAATAGATGGCGCTGCGTGTGGCGGTGGTCGACGGCGCTAGATGGACCTTGGATGTAGCTAGAGAAAGAGATAAGGGTTTGTGCGATTTTTTTTTCACAATGTACTACGAACGTGTGTGTGCATGAAATTAGATCGGCTCTTTAGGTGTTTATTTAATTTTTATTAGGACTTTTAAAATTAGATTTTTTGAAAATTTTTTAAAAAATTATTCAAGTTGGCTGCACATGTAGGTTTTTTTTTGTCTAAATATGAAAAGAAATAAAACAAATACTATCCTATATCCGAGCGGATGATTTGTTGGAGATCAACACAAAGCTCAGACCTGCACATGTAGTTGATCCTATAGATTTTCTCTTTTTTTTTTTATATTCCCTAATAAAATTGCAAAGGGGACTATGTTGTTTTCTATGGTTTGGGCTAAAAATTAAAATAACTTTTAACACTTTTTTTAATTATTCTTAATATAAAATTATTTTTAAAATCATCTGAACAAAATTACTTCTAATGATAATGTTATTTAGTGTTCTTTGACTCCAATTTTCACTATTTATCACCTTTATTTCCACCACATACCAATCATTTTCTATGCTTTAATAGTTTATCGCTATTATAACCTAATTTTTTGTATCTAACAATAAAAACAAAGCATTCATATTTTTTTTGGAGGAAAAAAAATGAAAACGAGAGAAAATAGAAGGAGGAGGAGGAGGAGGAGGATGACGAAAGAAAAGGAGTCGCCGGTGCTGCCTCTTTCCGCTAAAGCATTAGTGCCTCTCTACTTGAGATCCATGGCCGCCAGCACTTGCCACATCTAGTGTTATTTGTGTCATTCCCGCTCTAACTTCCAAGATGCTGCAGCAACATTTCTTCTTCCACGAGTATTGCTGCCTACAAACTTCGCTAACCCCTATCCAAGCCTGCAAACTTGAAACTCCCTAACCATTTAATTTTCTTTAGAGTCACGAGTAGCTCCAAGACGGTCTTCCAGTGGTGACTCTCAACAATCTTCATCTTTTTTTATGGGATAAAAAACACCATTGTTGTTGGCTTAGGGCATTTTATTTCCCTTTTCTTGTTCTCTGCCAGTGTTCGTGCTTCCAACTTAAAGAGATCTCTATGAATTTAGTTTATCAACTTTTTTTTTTAATTTTCCGGTAATCAGCATATACTTTGAAGTGGGATGAGATTTGGGAGTGGTTGAGATGTTAGTAGGTGATAAAAATTTTTTTTTTAATTTTATTTTCATTAAGGGTAATTGGTCTAAAAGGATAATTTAAAAAAAATAACGTTAAAAATAATTTTAAACAAAAAAAATACATTATAGAAGATTTTGATTTTCACCCTAAAACATATATAACAATTAAAATAATACTTATTCAAACAATAAAAGACTACTTAAACCATGAAAATTTTAAAAAGAGTGTAAACTAGACAAATCCAGCCAATGTTTAACTAGATTCACAAAAATGAGGTTGATTCACCATTCATTTTATTTAGGTTAAATTATTTTGATAGTCTATATAATTTTTTTAAATTTATAATAAAATTTTTAATTAAATCTCTACACTAATTTTATATTTTCAATCACGATCTTATTATTTTTAAAATATTTTACTTAATAGAATATTGCTAAGGCATATTCCAATTGAAATTAATTTTTAAAATGTATTTATTTAATCAATTTATATATTTGTCGTTATTACATGTTTTTTTTTTTGAAAAAAATATAACTATATGCATGTTAACCAATGTAATTTTGATAAATGACAAACTTCGAAAAAGATAATTTTTGAAAATGTATGCAAACAAAAAAAAGCAAGTGAAGAAACATAAAAATCAATATCAAAAGAAAAAAATAATTTTAGGTGTAGTTTCTTTATGTAAGAACCAATCTCGTATCTCTTTTTCTCACATATACATAACACTTGAAAATGATTTCAAATGTTCACTTTTATGAAAACTATAATAGAAATTGATTAAGATAAAAAAGTTTTGTTAAACACTAGTCTAAAACATTTTAAAAACATGGTTTATGTTGGATACAAGGGATAGAATTAATTCTGCAAATTCTAGAATCGATTCTTTGACTATTTTATTAATTTAAAAAATTCTTAGAAAAAAATTGATTCTCCTAAGCAAAGAATTGATTCTCTTCAGCAAAAAGCTGATTCTCCAGCATTACAAAATTGAAGTTTGATTCGGTAAAGTCCTGAAATCGATTTTGTGTCCTAAAGAATCGATTCTCTAGCACATAGAATCATTTCTCCTTATAAAAGAATCGATTCATTTACTGACAAAAACTTGTAACAGCTAATTTTAATAAAATGGTTCCATTCCATCTGACTTGCAACATTCCAATACTTTGAAAATGCTATAAATAGGTATGTTGAGGTATCATTTGATACACAACACTTCCTTTAAGCTTTCTTGAGTTCATATATCAAATTTTTTTTATACAATTTCAAAGTTATTTATATAGAATTTGAGAGATATATAAATTTGTGTTCATTAGAGCTTGATTTGTATTCATTCACTCTTTTTAAGAGTATTCAATTTCTGTTTTCTTAAGTTATGAAAAGAGATTTTTGTAACTCTTCTTGTTGGGTTATTTACAATGAGATTCTCTAAAGTTGTGAGGCATGTTTATACACTATATTCAGTGAGGATACTAAAGAGGTGGAGAATTCTTAGAGAAGGTATCTCAAAGTGGAGTGGCTTAATGTACGAGTGGTGGTCATAATCGTGAAGTGTACATTATGTGCTCATTGTTATAGCGGTTTGTCGAACACCCTAGAAGTTTGGTGATATAATAGAAATCTTTGACACCTTGGTGGGGAGGACTGGACGTAGACAAAGAGGTTACATCAAACTAAAAATATATCGTCGTTTGCAATCTCTCTAAACTTTTTTTTTGGGTAGATTGAGGGGCTTTTGACAAAGAAAAACTAAAAGGTTACATTACGAGGCATAGGAGCCCCAAAAGCATCATTAACAACTATGGAACTAAGTAAGGGTGGAGGTGAGTTCCAATATCTAATCTCCAGGTTCTGTTCGAGGCTATGGGTAGCAAGCCAATCCGCACATCTGTTCGCTTCTCGATAGATATGTGTGAATCTAATTTTCCAGTCTCCATCGATAAGGGTTCTTATTCTATGATATAGTGCTGAACCCGAACTCGTCTTCTCCTAGTGACTTAAAATGCTCTCCACCACCGCTTTTGAATCACATTTCACCCACACTTTTGAAAAACCCAACGTTTTTGCCATCTCTAAACCAATACGCACTCCCCAGAGCTCAGCTATGAAGGCTGTGCAGAAACCAATATTTTTAGAAAAACCTATTATCCACTGGCCGTCACTATTTCTAATCACTCCACCACATCCTGCCTTACCTGGGTTGTTTTTTGCCGCTCCATCTGTATTCAATTTTACCCAACCATCTGAGGATCTATCCCACTTAATATTTATGAGAGTATATTGCTTAAAGTTAGGTCCATTTTGCCTAAAAATTTCCTAAATTTTCAAAGCATCTTCTTGAATAATCAAGTGTGTCATTGGAGGTCTTCTATAAAGATATTGGAAGATTTTCATGTTCCTCCAACTCCAGAGTTTGAAACAAGCCACCATGAAAGTGTTAACCCACTCCACTTGAACCGAGTTACCTCAATCGAAGTTTAAACTCCGCTGAATCCATTCCTTCCCCTGGACGTTGAAGAATAAAGGCAGGGCATCTGGTTTGACCAACCTCTTGCACACCTTCTTGGCTTCAATGAAGTCTCTGAGAACATGAATTGTATCTTCGATCTGATTGTTGCAATTATGGCAATTGAGGGAATTTCCATGCCACTTTTGCCTCCTTGAGTTTGTTGGCAGTTTCCCATGAGCAGCTAACCACATAAAAATTTTTTATCCTCTGAGGTCCTTTCCAATGCCAAATCTGATTCCACATACTGTTCTAACAAGTTGGTAGATTAGCCAAAGCTTTATAAGCCGACTTGACCGAAAATTTGCCATCCTCCGAATGTCTCCATGCTATATTGTCATGAGGGTCAGTTTCCTTTGGGGCAGGGATTGCATTGATTCGAAGGATGAATTCTTTGAGCAAGTACTTTCTGAGCTCCTCCATATTCCATTTGCCATCCTGAGTAACTAAATCTGCTACCCATGCCTCTTCATCAAAATTGGGGCCATTTGTATTTGCATGCTCAATTAGGCATCCATTCATGTTAAGCCAGTCCTCCTTCCAAAATCTGGTGTGTTTGCCATCTCCAACTCTGTGAACAGTACTTTCGGCTATAAAGGGCCAAATCTGTTGGAGAGCTTTCCATAGTCTCGAACAATTTGCTTTGGCATAAGGATTGAACGTTTGATCTCCTGAATTGTATTTATACCATAACACTTTGGTCCACAATGAAGACGACTCTGTTATCATTCCCCAGCACAACTTTGCTAGGAAAGCCATATTCATAACATCTAATTTCCTCAAGCCTAACCCACCAGCCTCCTTGGAAAAACACAAAGTATTCCAATTTATGAGGTGTGCCTTTCTCTTATTTTGGTCGTCACCCCAGATAAAGCGTCGTTGTTCTTTCTCCACCTGATTGCAGATCGACTTTGGGATCTTGCTATGTTGCATCGAAAAAAAGGCTATAGGTGTGATGGCTGATTGAGCTAGAACCACTCTCCCTGCCATTGATAAGCTATCTCGTTTTCATCCCTGCAAACGACCCTTCACCTTGTCAATAATATGACTGTAGCTTTGGTTGGTGCCTCTTCCTTCCAAGATGTATGCCTCCAAATATCTACCAACTTCCCTTGTCTCTTTGAAATCTGCAAGATCAACAATCTCCTGTCTCTTAGCCGGGTTAACCTTCTTGGAGAAGAAAACTTGTGTTTTTTGGCCATTCACTATTTGTCCTGATGCTTCACAAAATTTATCCAAACAGGATTTAATAACCTCCATTTGACTGCACGAAGCTTCTCCAAAAAGCATCAGGTCATCTGCAAACATCAAATGTGAGATGGGCAGACCATGCTTACCAATTCTGAAAGGCCTCCATTCGCCATTGACAACCTTATCCTCAATCAAATGCGCTAATCTGTCCATGCAAATAACAAAAATATAGGAAGACAAAGGGTCCCTGATAAACCCATATTTTATGATATATTTTATGCTTAGTTTGAGTGATTTATTTAATCCTTCACCCACTTATTCATATTAATTGCATGGTTTTACTTTCCCTTCCTTATTATGTGATGTATGTGAAAAACATGTTTCCTATGCTTTAAAATTAATTATTTTAATTACCTTTATTTCCATTCAATGTCGTGATTAGTGTGTTGAGTAGTTTCAGATCTTCTAAGGCAGGAATGACTTAAAGGATGGAAAGGAAACATACAAAAATGGAAGGAAAGCACGGAGTTTTTGGAGAAATTGGCATCCACGCGATCGCATGGACGACGCGACCGCATGCCAAGCGCGAAGAAGCAGCGACGCAGCCGCATGACTGACGCGACCGCGCGCCTCGAGCGAAACACATATGACGCGGTCGCATGACTGACGCGACCGCGTGACCCACGCGGACGCGTGACAGAGGCCACGCACCAGAAATTGCAGAAAACGCTCATAGCGAATTCTGAAGCCCTTTTTGGCCCAAATCCAAGTCCAGAAAGCATAGACCAGAGGTTATGAAGTGGGAGAATGCATCCATTCAAGGAGAGTCTCCACTTTAGTTAGTTTTCATGATTTAGATTTAGTTTAGAGAGAGGTTCTCTCCTCTCTCTTCTCTCTTTAGGATTAGGATTTAGAATTAGGATTTTATTCGCTTTCCGGATTATCTCTTTATCAGGTTCAATATTCCTTTTTATTTACTTTTGCAATTTGATTTATGAATTCTTCCATGTTACAGATTATTCCTTTGAATTAATGTTATTTGAGGTATTTCAGTTTAATATTGCTTTCTTTTATTGATGTTGCTATTATTCCCAAATCTGAAGACATTTTTATTCCAGTAGATTTACTTTTCTCCTTTTGGTCTTGGTTAAGAAATCAGTAACTCAGGAGTTATCAAACTCAAACATGAATGATAATTGTTATCTTTGTTAATTAAACTGAACTTCAATAATCCCAATCTTTTCTTAGGAAATAAATAGGATCCGAAGATCAAACCAATTAATCCCTTGACCTTCCTTTATCTTAGTAAAGGTTAACAAAGTGGAATTAAGATTCAATTCTCATCATCATTGATAAGGATAACTAGGATAGGACCTCTAATTTCTCATACCTTGCCAAAAGTCAATTTACAGTTATTTATTTATTTTACTTGCCATTTAAATTGCTTGTTCTTTATTTACTTTAATTTCTAATTAAACTATTCACTCCTCATTCTCAAAACCCCAATTTACAATCTCCATAACCAATAATAAGAACATACTTCCCTGCAGTTCCTTGAGAAGACGACCCGAGGTTTAAATACTCGGTTATCAAATTTAAAGGGGTTTGTTACTTGTGACAACCAAACGTTTGTACGAAGGGATTTCTGTTGGTTCAGAGACTGTATCTACAACGCGACTGTTTTTATAAAATTCTTTACTGGCAAAAATTCCAACGTCAAAATGGCGCCGTTGCCGGGGAACTGCAATCGTGTGCCTTGTTATTGGTTATTGTAAATATTTTTCTTTCACTTGTTTATTTGTCTTTATTTTTCCCTTTTTATTTTTATTAGCTACTATGAATTCTCACCCCTTTCGCTTTGAGTTTGGTTCTAATGTTATTGAAATGAATGGAAGTTATAATAGGAACATGCATCAAGGTCAGAGCAATCAAAGATGGATGGAGCCAAGAGGATCTGATCAACCCTTTAGACAACAACACCCTCCAAGATATCATGGACAAAGACCATTCTACAATGCATACCAAGCAAATAGACATGGTGGACAACCTTGTAATTACCAACAAGCCCCACCCTCTGCTTATAAGCCATCCTCTCAACGTAACTTCAAACCACCACACTCACAAGCTCCTTTTCACCATTCACCACCGTATGATCCTCATTTACCCCAGTTCCAATCCAATCACTCCCAAATACCACCACTTCCCCCTGTGCCATATCCAAATCTATCACCCCGAGAATCAGAGGTTCGCCTCAAGGAAACAGTAAATCGACTTCAAACAACCCTTCATCAACTGGAGCAAGCAGTAAGTCAATTATCTTCTAGACGTTCGAACATTCAAGGACCTCCCACAGCCCCATGTGGACAATCTAACGAAGAGCGTAGTATGAAATAGATACTAGAAACTCCAGTGGACAAGACAGAGCATGGCTTCGTACTGGAACAAGTAGAGGAAGCTGTTATTATTGAAGAAGAAGAGTTGGTTGAAGACTTAGGAGACGCTGAACTTCCATGGGAATCCAGAGTTGTGGAAAATTCTGTCAAGGACGTTACAATTGATGCTAAGGAGGATTGTGCGCAGTCCCCAAGGCAGTTATTTCATGAAGAACTAGACAGAATAATCCAAGAAGCAAGTTTCCTTGATGACAATAATCTCAAGTCAAGTTCTTCTAGCAATGAGCTTGCATCCGCAAGTGAATTCTCTAAGATCGAAGAATCTTCCCCAAGCGAATACGAAGATGATACGGAGGTAGATTTCTCTTAACCTCCAGTCTATGACTTAAGTGATGAGGAAGACATAGATGGCTTTGATCAGGACATGGATACATTTGAAGAATCTTGCAAGGAAGTGGAGAATTTCACAGAAGAGCACAAGGAAGTAGAACTCACAGAACCACTGGAACCACCTATCCCAAGGCCATTACCACCCAATACAAGTTTTAAGTGGGTACAATCCTTAACCTTTAACTGTATTTTTCCACTTGAATATGGTTTGCTTGAAACAGATGGCCAGCTTAGAGCTCTCTGCGGCTTTAAGAGTAAAAGGGAAATGGCTCGTACTCAGAGCTGGTGCACAAGGTTCAATAAGGTTCCATGCTTCAACTCAAAGTGCACGGATTGGCACCATGATCAATCGGATGGATCTCGGAAAATGTTTGGTTATCCTGGTGAGAATCTAATTTCTAAACCGCCCAGATGGAAAAGTATAGATCAAGACGAAGGCGGATTTAACAGCAAAGTTTGGGATCCTGGAATTTATGCTGACATTCGTCACTCCGGGAGCCTGACAATCTGTTTGAAGCTGCTCAGAAGCTTCACATGCCTAGTTTGGGACCCCGGAGACTATTGGCATTCCAAGCATTGGTGGAAATTTCTGGATGAATTTAAGCATAAGCCGCCATAACAGAAAGCTCATCCAATGTCCAACTTAAGGACTTTAACTAAAAGTGCTAGGTGGGAGACAACCCACCATGGTATGATCGTCCCTTTTTCAATTTTTATTTAGTTTTATTTGTTTTCAAGTTTTATTTCATTTTATTATATTGAACCTAGAGTTTTGCATTGCATTCATATTAATCATTGCATTCTGCATACTGCATAAAAAAAAGGGTGCGCGACGCGACCGCATCATTCATGCGATGCGTCAAGTTGCGAAAAACACTTCCCACGCGACCGCGTCATTCACGCGGCCGCGTGATCTGGAGATCGGCGTAAAGATCCAACGTCCAGAAAGTTAGGCTGGAATCGTGCGGCCATTGTGCGTTTTGCACAAATGACCCACGCGATCGCGTCACTTACGCGATCGCATCCCTTGCACAACCTCAATCCCACGCGACAGCGTGAGCGACGCGATCGCGTCGCATGGATTGCACAACACCCCAAAAGGAGACAGAGAGTTGCGCTGAAACGACGCTGGAATCGTGCGTTTAGCACAATTTCCAGCGACGTGATCGCATGTCTCATGCGATCGCGTCATTCACTTTTTTAGCTATTCCATACGATCGCGCCACTGACGCGATCGCATCAACCACCATTTCAGCCCAACCACGCAACCGCGTGCCCCACGCGATCGCGTGGATTCAAATTTATAACCCCCCCAGTCACGCGAACCCTACCAGCCCCCCAAACCCCTCTCCTCCCTCTCTTCATCTCCGATCACACCACCACCACCCAGCCACCATCACCGAACCACCATCACGCCGCCGACCACCCAGACGCCGCCGCCACCCACCCCCTTCCTCCTTCCTCCTTCTTTCTTCTTCTTCCTTCTTCTTTCCCCCCTAACGCCACTGCCCTCCTCCGTGCCCACCACCCCACCGCCGCCGTCACCACTGCCCAGTGCCACCCACACGCCCCCCTCCCTGCCCCTGAACAGCAGCCACCGCCGTCATCCCCAGCCACCTCTCTGCCCTACTCTCTTTCTTACGCCTACTAGGTTCCGACGAACGCCACCCTTCTATCCTTCGTAGTTAATTCATATTTTTCTGTTTTTGTTCATATTTAGGCTAGTTAGATATGCATGTTGTAGTGGATTCTAGGTTGTTAGGTATCCTAGGATGTGGTTAGTGGATTTAGGCCTATTTAATTGCGCTGTTCGTGTTTCTTGCTTTATAATTTTCGCAATTCTGCTGTTGCTGTATGTTAGTCATGTTCATATGATTGTTCTTCAAGTTCATGCTGCTATGCTCTTTCTTGTTCATACTATTTAACTACAGCTTTAATTTTGATTCATATGAACTATTCTGTTGCTGTTTATTTTCCGGGACAATCCAATTTTAGCCGGAATGCTGCCCAAATTTCTGTAAAATGTTTCCATTCATGTCTTGGTTTAGGAATTTTCAACTGTGCTTTCATTAGATTTATCTAAACTAATTCATGAATGCCGAGCAAACTTTCTTATTCTTTTTGATTTCCTGGTTCATAATTGCATTTTTGATGCTTAGATTCCAATTTTTGCTATTTCTATATCTATCTGAATCATCATCAACATGTTTTCCTTGTTTGGTTATGAGTTACCTGTAGCCTTTAATTGTGAATGCTTGTTACTTAGAAACTTATCATTATGCCACTTACATTAACCCACTTTTTTCTAACTCACTAATTTTACCTTCTTAAACTCTTTTTCAATTCTAACCACCCCAACCTTTCATACTTTCTCTTCTTGGTTTTTCACTTTCTCTTTAACCTTCTAACCATGGCATACTGATACTTTTTCCTAATTAACATGCCTTCTATTACATTTTGGATTGTGATTTCTTTTTTTTTCAGACTTTTAACTCCTATACAATCCTTAATGTACATTTACTTAACTCATTTTCCTTACCCTATTGTTCCTTTGCCACTTTGTGTTTCTTTTGACTATTTGCCTATTTGTTTTTCTGTTTTTATTATATCTTGGTTTTCTATTTTTTTTTTTTTAGGATGTCTGCCACCCAGAGAAAGGGAAAAGCAAAGGCAACTACTGGCAAACGTAAAAGAGGAGAATCCGCCATGTCCATCCTGGATATCATGCACGATGACTCCTGGCGAGAGAAAAACTTTACCCCGCAGGAGAAGGCTGACCAGCTGCTCCCTGCTAATGATCCAGTAAAGTTTGCAAACCGATACTGTGAGCTGAAGTATCCGGTGTTTGCAATCTCCAGGAATCTGTACCTGGAGAGGACCTTGAAAATCCTAGAAGAACTCCAGCAATACACCTCTGATCAGATCAAACAAAGAGGCTGGTTCTTCCTGGAGAGAAACCTGACTGAGGTCAATGCATCTTGGGTTAGGAAATTCTACTGCAATTACTTCAAAACCTCCCTAGATGCAGTGAACCTTAGAGGAAAGCATATTCTGGTCACTGAAGAGGCCATTGAAGATGTTCTGAAGCTTCTGCCTAAAACTGATCAGCTGGATGGTTATCAGAAAGCTGAGGAAGATATGCACTTCATGAAGTTTGATTGGGATGCAGTCAAGGCCAGGATAGCCCTTGACCCGACCGTTCCTTGGATTATGGGTCAGAACACCACCATGCCAAAGGGAATCAAGCGGATTTACCTGAATGATGAGGCTCGGCTATGGCATTAGATACTTAGCAATTTTGTCATGCCGAGTACTCACGAGACTGAGATACCAGCCGCTATGATCACCCTCCTATGGTGTGTGATGGAGGGTAAGGACCTGTACCTGCCACGCTTTATCCGGTACTATATGGCCAGGGTCCACGTCCGAGGCACTCTTCCCTTTCCTTATCTGATTACACAGCTAGGCCATCGAGCTGACGTGCCTTGGGAGGATGCTGATGAAAAGCCACCTGCTGCAGAATGCAATAAGATTATCCCTCACAGCAGGAACTTTTGGCTTTGGGCTATAGACCTCCATTCTTCACAGCCCCTGGTGACACAGCCACACCATCTGCCGGCCCCTCTTCCTCTACAGCTACCCCTGCCACCACCACTGCACCTCCACCTGCCCCAGAGCCCATCTATCATCTAGTGCACTGCCTGTTTCGACAACTTGACCAGATGGAGCGTCGCAACAAGCGACGCTATGAGCACCTGAAGCTGATGATACGCTCTGGCGACATCCCCTCCGAGCCTGACACACCATCCGAGGCATCTGAGGAGGAGGCAAATGATCACGAGGCAGAGACCCATCCCCAGAGCGAGGCTGCACAGGCAGACACAGAGCAGGCCGCATCACATCAGGAGGCTCCGCCTCAGATTCAGGCTGTAGACCCCGAGATCCCTATCCAGTCAGCACCTCCTCTGCAGCAGGCAGATTCTCCGACCGCCACCACAGAGACTCCAGCTACCCGCCCTTCCAGTGATGACACCCCTTCACACCCTGTTTGAGTGAGCATCAGGGACGATGCTTCATTTTAAGTGTGGGGAGGTCGCCATCTTTGGCGTACATTTTTTTGGTGAACCACTGCAGACTCTTTTCATTTTATTTTGCTACTTTTCTGTATTTTTCTTTTTATTTTTATTTTTATTTCCTCAGTACTTATATATTGCTATTTTTATGTATTTCTACTCTATTTCTGCATTTTGCATTTTAGTTCATATTTTAGCCATTTAGTTTAGTTGTAATTCTAACTTATTAGTTATAGAAATTGTGGATTAATTAGTATAGTTTACCCTTTTTAGCATAAGATAGCTTAGTTTAATTTGAAAATATAAAAAGGAAGTAAACTAAGGACTTAAACATAATAACAACAATCCACCCACCTTATATATATAGCATTACATGTTAGTTAGTTAACAACATTTCATCAAGGAGAAACACTAGAACTTTAAAGCCACCTTAAGTTTTACATTGAGAATAATGGGAACTTTTAATTTTACTTGCATAACATACATAATTGATATATGATTTCTGAGTTAGAGAACACACAGCTTGTGAGTTTTGAGCTTAATTGTATGGTTACATTCAAACCATAATTTTTATTCCTGTGTGTTCCGCCCTTCTTTTTATTCTGGTGTTTTTTACTTTGTTTTAATCTATATGTCCATTATAGAATAGAAATACATACCAAGAGAGTGATTGAGGCCATTGTTTGATCTTTAGCTCACTTATCCCAAAATAGCCTACCCTTTTACATCACCCCTGTTAGCCCCCTTGAGCCTTTAAATCCCTTTTTTTTCCTATAAACCACATTACTAGCCTTAAGCAGAAAAACAAAATAAAAAATCCCAAGTTGAATCCTTGGTTAGCTTAAGATAGGAAGTATGTATGGTTTAAATGTGGGAAAAACCTATTGGAAACATGGATAATAAAAGCAAAAGGGTAGAAAAGTTGAAAAGAATAAAATAATTCAAAATAAAAGTTTCGGGAAGCATGCTCATGTGAAATCAAAATTACCATGTGTATTAAAAAAAATATTATTTTTCAGTAGTTGAATAAAAGGGACACAGAAGAATTCCCCAAATGTGAAATAAAGCAATGCATATGGGATAAAAATAATAAACATTGAAACATGAGCATGTAACATCAAAAGTGGAAAAATATGGGAAAATAGGTAAAGAAGCTTTGCTTTAGAAAGTATGTATGTTAGGTGAGATCTTAGACTAATTAAGGATTCACTTATTAGCTCACTTAGCCTTATACATATATCCTTACCTTTACCTTGGCCCCATTACAACCTTAACTAAAGACCTCATGATTTTTGGTATGTCTATATTCTATAATTGTTGATTGGTTAGATGAAGAACAAAGTTATAGGAAGTAAGAATAAAAAGAAGAATAGAGTGATTAACCCAATAAACACTGAGTGACTAGAGAGTAAACACAACATCCAGTGAGGGTTCAATAGCACATTAACATATATCTCTGCTAAAATTATTAATTGTCTTGCAAGTTTATAAAATATTTTTCTCTCACATCTCAATTGTAAAGGCACTTTATCAACTATCTAAGGTTTGGCTATATATATATATATGACTCCTTGAGAATGTGAATTAATTCAACTACATGCAAGCTTTATATACAAGTGAATAAAAACTAGAATTGCATGATGCATCGTTCATTTAGGTAGTTACATTTAGATTAGATTGTATTGCATAACATTCTATCACTTTAACCTAACATTACTCTTGGATTTAGCATGAGGACATGCTATTGTTTAAGTGTGGGGAGGTTGATAAACCCATATTTTATGATATATTTTATACTTAGTTTGAGTGATTTATTCAATCCTTCACCCACTTATTCATATTAATTGCATGGTTTTACTTTCCCTTCCTTATTATGTGATGTATGTGAAAAATATGTCTCCTATGCTTTAAAATTAATTATTTTAATTACCTTTATTTCCATTCGATGCCGTGATTAGTGTGTTGAGTAGTTTCAGATCTTCTAAGGCAGGAATGACTTAAAGGATGGAAAGAAAACATACAAAAATGGAAGGAAAGCACAAAACGGAGTTTCTGGAGAAATTGGCATCCACGCGATCGCATGGACGACGCGGCCGCATGCCAAGCGCAAAGAAGCAGCGACGCGGCCGCATGACTGACGCGACCGTGCGCCTCGAGCGAAACACATATGACGCGGTCGCATGACTGACGCGATCGCGCAACAAGAAAAACTCCGAATGACGCGACCGCGTGACCCACGCGGATGCGTGACAAAGGCCACGCACCAGAAATTGCAGAAAACGCTCATAGCGAATTCTGAAGCCCTTTTTGGCCCAAATCCAAGTCCAGAAAGCATAGACCAGAGGTTATGAAGTGGGAGAATGCATCCATTCAAGGAGAGTCTCTACTTTAGTTAGTTTTCATGATTTAGATTTAGTTTAGAGAGAGGTTCTCTCCTCTCTCTTCTCTCTTTAGGATTAGGATTTAGAATTAGGATTTTATTCGCTTTCCAGATTATCTCTTTATCAGGTTCAATATTCCTTTTTATTTACTTTTTCAATTTGATTTATGAATTCTTCTATGTTACAGATTATTCCTTTGAATTAATGTTATTTGAGGTATTTCAGTTTAATATTGCTTTCTTTTATTGATGTTGCTATTATTCCTAAATCTGAATACATTTTTATTCCAGTAGATTTACTTTTTTTCTTTTGGTCTTGGTTAAGAAATCAGTAACTCAGGAGTTATCAAACTCAAACATGAATGATAATTGTTATCTTTGTTAATTAAACTGAACTTCAATAATCCCAATCTTTTCTTAGGAAATAAATAGGATCCGAAGATCAAACCAATTAATCCCTTGACCTTCCTTTATCTTAGTAAAGGTTAACAAAGTGGAATTAAGATTCAATTCTCATCATCATTGATAAGGATAACTAGGATATGACCTCTAATTTCTCATACCTTGCCAAAAGTCTATTTATAGTCATTTATTTATTTTACTTGCCATTTAAATTGCTTGTTCTTCATTTACTTTAATTGCTAATTAAGCTATTCACTCCTCATTCTCAAAACCCCAATTTACAATCTCTATAACCAATAATAAGAACATACTTCCCTGCAGTTCCTTGAGAAGACGACCCGAGGTTTATGTAACACCCTAATATTCAAATCCTTATGCTCGAGTCATAAGTCAATGATATTACAGTGGTACGACTCTCAGGTGGATTTTTAATATATAAAAGTAGGTAATTTCGAAAGGAGTATTAATCAAGAAGCCTGAAAAGAGTAAAAATAAAATCGCGAAGACGTATCACTCACGTTTCGACAACAAAAGATAAACCGTGAAGCCGAAAGCGATATACGGACAAGGCATAGAGGAGATTAAGAGGTAGATCACAGATAGATACATATAACATAAGTAAATAGCCACTAGTCGCGACCCGCGAAGTTTAGACCAGCTAGGGTACAGTATGAAAGTAGTTGACAACAGTATATCCTAATCTCTCCCGAAGGAAACATGAGAGCCTCTATAGGCAAATTCAAAAGAGTTCAATACATAATATAATCTTTTCAAGACAAAGGTGGAGAGATTCTAAGCAAAACACAAAGTAGAGAAAATAAAGATCTTCGCCATCTCTCAGACGACCCACAACTCACTTCTGAGCACCTGGACCTGTATCTGAAAAACAAGAGATATATACGGAATGAGAACCCCGGGCCCATGGGTTCCCAGTACGGTAAAAGTGCCAAATAAATACAATGCACTGCAATAAAAACTCACTAAGCTTCCTAAACTCCTTCACCAATTATCCATCCTAGGTTCTCGCTAATCCATGAATAGGCAACTGTCATAAGGGGGTGCTAAATCTAATTCATGTTTCACATGTTTCCCAACTCGCTGACTCTTCCACGAATCAGACTCAAAATTATAAGCAAAACCATCACCAGTTGTTCTACCTCAACAATTCTATATCAATACATCATACCTTCACCTGGAGCTAGTGAAACCACATCACTGCGTCTATCCAGGGAGTTCAAATTATCTCATTCAATGATCATCATCATCATGCAATTGCATCATCGATTCATCTCAACAAGAACAACCCTCAACATCCACCGACACTAGCATGAGGGCCTCCCAGATGTACAAACACAAGCAATACAGGCAAGTAATACACAAATAAGGTACAAGTAGAACAAGTAGCACATAATCAGGTAACATAGCATATGTGATGTAGAAATCCAAAACAAATAGGCAAACTCAAACAATTCAAACATATGCAAATGATGAATGCCTGCCCTATGGCTGATGATATCATCTGTCGGTTATATAGCCAACCCGACATGTCCTGGTAGCTAACCATTGGACAGAAACACCCCTTGCGGAGCAAGTAGGTTTGAGTTACAACCCCTTTGCTAATGCCCGCTCAACCCAGAGCCAGTGAAATAACCACTACTGCGGCTACTACCCAGGCGGGTGTTTAAAAGCTCAACCTGGAGCGAGTGGATTCACCACTACTGCCGCTACTACCCAGGCGTCACAATCTCTGACATGGAGCAAGTGGGACGAACCACAACCCTTGCTACTGCCCAGGATCTCAAAACATATATTCGTTCAGTTTAAAAGCAATCATCATTATTATCAAATCTCAAACATTAACCTGGAGTAAGCGGGATGAACCACCACCCTTACTACTACCCAGGTATCACAAATACACATTTATTCAAAACTTCATAATTAAACTCATTTATCATAAACATCATTTCCCGTCTCATACCCGGAGCAAGTGGACAATGCCACTGCCTACTACCCGGGGTCATACATCACATTTCAACATTTTCCATTATTATCCATTTAACACATTCATTCATTAATCATATATGCTTTTATACTCAGCCATAACCAATAATGGCTTTGCCATAACTCAGCAATAACTCAGCCATCCGGCTCATGGTTCAATCAAGAACCATCCATTTATCAATAAATATAGCCCTTCGACTCATGGCATACACGGTACTTCCACCGTCATCCTTCATATCTCATATAATCATCTTTGATCATCATTGATCATAACTTTTCCCCTTGCTTCACTCGCAAGTTACCACATCCCCTAGCTCCTTTCTTATTTCTAGGCATATCATAATAATTTAATACATAAGGGGTGAGATCGGAGGCTTAGAAGCATGAGATTTGACTTTTAAAACTCAAAAATCAACTTTGGCATGAAAACAGGGCCACGCGTACGTGCACGCATGGATGGCCACAAAACTCATCGACGCGCAAGCGTCATACGCGCGGACACGCGGATTAAAAAATAGCCAAACGGCGCGTATGCGTCGGCCACGCGTACGCGTGGGTGCACTTGGTCCCAGGCACAAAACTGGCACAACTCTGGCACAACTCTCGGGAAAATGGCTGGGCATTTGGTGCAGCGCATCGACGCGCCTACGCACACCACGCGCACGCGTGGATGGTGCCTTCTTGAAGAACGACGCGTACGCGCCAAGTGCGCCTACGCGTGGAGGGTCATTCTGCTAAAAATTTTCTAAGTTAAAAGCTGCAGAATTCACAGATTCAACCCCCAATCTCCCGACGGACATAACTTTCTCATTTTAAATCGTTTTTTGCCCGTTCTTTGAACGACATGGACATCCCAGATCCAATTTCACTTCTAAACAAGTTTGGCACAAAATAAAAATCCGCAGTCCAAGTTATGTCCCATCAAAGCATGCCCAAAAACTATGTTTTCACACAAAACCACAAAGTGCCATTTTCAAAACAAGCCATTTTCAACTCTTTTCAAAATCAACCAAAACATGCCAATTTCTTCCTTTTTTGAAATCAATCAAAATATACCAAAATCAACATCAAGCCTCCTCAACTCATACATTAACACCTTACCACAATTTACAAAACTGCCATATAACCATTTTTACCCATTTCAAACAAATGGCTAAATTACAAACACATTAACATGTCATACATCCTTCCTCATCCCAATTTCCAACAATACTATTTCCAATCAACCATCATTATACGTAATCAATATCATACTCACTATCACGTGGTTTCACCCACAAATCAACCTTAATCATTCCTTAAGCATATATCACAACATACATATCTCTCATGCATCATCATGCCATCAAGGCATCAATAATCATAATCACATATATGACCACATAATATATCTCAACCAAAACCAAACATACTTCATCTACATAATTTCACCCAAAATTACCAAATTCCACACTTCAACTCCTCAAACCTTATTATTCAATAACCAACCCAATCATTCATATATTCATTATCTAAAATTCATCCAATCACTTGTGTCATCATACAATGCACACGTCAACTTACCTTCCTTACCTCTTTCCGACCTCTGGCCCAAAATTCACGGCCTCCGACCCAATTTCACAATTTAAATGCATAAACCACAAATCAATACTCATTACCCAATACATCAAATTTTCAATACACCAAGCATACAATGCCACACAATTCTCAACCCAATCATTAATTCACATTACATACCAACTATGCATATTAGCACCAACCATTTATACAATCCAAACTTAATCCTAGGGGTATCTAGCCTAGGAATTCTCATCACACCACACGGTACTTAAATGAAACTTAAACCGTACCTCTTGTAGCCAAACCAATTGAGCCTCTTCTTTGGAAGTCTTCACCAACCTTAGCTCCAAGCCTCACCAAAGCTCCTCAAGCAATACCAATCTCCCAATTGTACACCAACATCACCAAATACACTAACATAACTAATATCACATACATACATCAACCTAGGGCTCATAAAAATGACAAATCACAAGGGTTTGAGCACTTCTTATCTCAGCCCATATGAAGTAGGGATAGAACCCGCTTAGAATCCATGTTGGAGTATCCCTAAACACCCAAAATAACAAGATTTCAACACTAACTACCCAAAAACGTATAACAGTGGGGAATTTCGAAAACTGGGTAGAGATGAATGGAATACTCACCACAAAACTTAGATAGAATTGTAGAGGATGAGAAGAGCGACGTGTGGCTGCAAACGGCTCGTCAATCGGAGCTCCGTAGCTCAAGTTATGATGGTTTGAAGATCAAAGAGAGTTAGGTTTTCTCTCTTCTCTTCTCTCTTCCCAAATCAGCGCCCCAACCCTTCCTTTTAGGGTAAAATGAGCTGAAATACTCATAACTAATGTTTATATATGTTGGGTCTTGGGCCACTTAGGCCCGGTTCACTTATTTTTGTCCGTTGACCCAATTTTGGGCCAAAACCCTTTAAGATTAGCGCTCTAAATCGCACTTTAAAAATTTCTACCTCCCCTAATTATAATTCCTCATTTCTTAATCTTATTTACTCATAATCAATTTCCTCAACTGTAGTACCAGACAGATCTTAGCCGGTACTGCCGGTCAAAATTCTACTGCGCGCTTTTACGCAGAAAACTATGTTTTCCAACTCGGAAAAATTCACTGAATCTAAATATCATATTTAAATTATCAAATTCCAATTGCCAAATCTTCCAACCATATTCGCTCCTATTTAACTTATTATTTAATTAATTTCGGTTAGACCGGGTATTACAGTTTAAATACTCGGTTATCAAATTTAAAGGGGTTTGTTACTTGTGACAACCAAATGTTTGTACGAAGGGATTTCTGTTGGTTTAGAGATTGTATCTACAACGCGACTATTTTTATAAAATTCTTTACTGGCAAAAATGCCAACGTCAGTCCCCTTGCCTAATACCACAGGACGGTGCAAACTTCTCTGAAGGCTCCCCATTCCATAAAACCTAGAAACTAGTTGTCCGAATACATTGCATAATAATGTGAATCATTTCTGGAGGCAGGCTGAATTCCATAAGGCATTTTTCAACAAAATTCCAATTAAGATGGTCATAAGCCTTCTCTAGGTCTATCTTTATAGCCATGGACCCTTTTCTCGCATTGGATCTTCTCATACTGTGAATAATCTCTTGGGCAATCACTATATTATCTTGTATTCTTCTACCTGGAATAAAGCTCGATTGAGTGGGAGAAATTCTTTTATCAAGGACAGATTTATGCCTATTAGCAATTACCTTTGTAATCGTTTTGTTAGAAACGTTACATAAGGAAATAGGCCTGAACTGAGTAACAAATTCTGGTTGATCATTCTTGGGGATCAAAGCAAGGAAAGTGTTATTGACCTCCTTAATATTACTAGGGTTGGACCAGCAATTCATGATGAAACTCTTTAAACTGCTACCTACCAGTTCCCAATTAGCTTTATAGAATCCCGCTGGTAATCCATCTTCACCAGGGGCCTTGAGAGACCCATGGAAAATATGGCTTGTTCTATTTCATCCGCCTCTACAACTCTTTTCATTTTGAGCATGTAACCTGGTTTCATCGTTGGATAGATAGTCTGCGTGTGAAGATTACAATCTCTATTGGAATTGGTTTCCTGGAACAGATGCTTGAATTCATAGGAACAGACATGAACTTTGAGACTGTTTAAGTTATCTATCCAGCTACCACCAAGAGTCTCTTAGCTTGAAAATCTTGTTTCTTCTTCGGCAAATAATGGATTTGGTGTGATAATATCTTGTATTACGATCTCCTTCAACCATACAAGTCTCTCTGGATTTTTGTATCCAGAACATTTGTTCTCTATCCAATATCACCTCTAGTTCTTTGTTAAGATCTTCCTCCAGATTGTCTAGGAACTCGCTTCTCCCATATTTAGGAGAATTCTGAATCCCCTTCAACTTGCTGAGTAATATCCTCTTCTGATTGAAGATATTTCCAAAAGTGTTATGGTTCCACTACTTTACTTTCACCACAAACACCTTTATATATTGATCAAGGGCTAAATCTCTATTCCAATTATTCTTGAGAAAGGGTTGAAACTCTTTGTGTGCATCCACATGTATTCGAACTGAAATGGCTTGTTTTTCAGAACATGATTGTTACTTGTACACTTAATCAAAATGGGATGGGGATTAGATTTTATCCGCAGTAGCGTCTCTACACAGGCCTCTTGAAAACATATCCTCCAATCAGGATTGGATATGGCCTTATCCAAACGCTTGAAGACTCTTTCTCTGCCCTGCCAAATCGGACCTCTCCAGGTAAAGCGTGTACCTTGGAAACCCAAATCCATGAACCCACACGAGTCCATGCAGTCCCTAAAACACCTTATCCGAGCTAAGTTGGGAGGTGCTCCTCCTTTTTTTTCACTTATGTTACTGATATCATTGAAGTCCCTGCAGAGCATCCAAGGACAATTCATCGTAGGGACCAGATTAGCAATATAATTTCTCAACTCCCTTTTCCTTTCTTCATTTGGATTAGCATAGACGATAGTAAGGAACCATTTCCTCAGATTGTATGAAACCGAGATGTGCAAAGCTTGTTCGTTTCTACTTATCTCTTGAATAGAAAGATTGGGATTATTCCACATGAGCCATATTCCTCCTGAAAACCCCTGAGCATCAATCACCAAATTGAAGTTAAAACCTGTTTTTTTAATAGCCTTTTGTGCAACTGTACCACTGCACCTCGTCTCCTGGATCGCAACTAAGTTCGGCTTGTATTGAGACACATACTCTTTCAAAACTCTAGTGAAATTTGGGCTGGCAGCCCCTCTAGCATTCCATGAGAAAATAATCATCACTATAGCAAGAAAAGAAGGAAGTTTAAGGTTTCAGTGTTCAAAGATGTACTCTGAGAACATATAGGCCCATTTAGGCCAAGTTCATATCCTCTCCTACGGGAGTAGCATCTCTTTTATCCCATTCCATCACAGTCAAAGTGCCTTCTGCCAAGACTTCATCTAAGTCTGATCCAGAAAAGCACGGAACAGTTGGGTCCTGAGGTTTTAGGTTAAGGATTTGGTTCATAGGGGTCTCCTCTATCACTGTTTCAATTGAGAGAGTGGGTTGGGTTTGAAAAGGGTTGGGTATGTTTGAGGAAGGCATGGGAGAAAAGTGGGCCAAGGTTTCTTTTAGTTGATTGGCCCGAGAGATTGAAACAAGCTCAGAGTTGCTACCCTCATGCTGGTTACTCATTTTTCTCTTTGGTGTCTGGGTTGGATTACCTTGGGCCAAAGGGATTGGCTCCACAACTGTGCCTGCCGTGGACGCTTTAGTTTTCCTCATTTGACTCCCATTAAGAAACTCCTTTGGTACGCCGTTTGGGATCACGTTGCATGAGGGCACTTGCTGATGAGGACCATTCTCATTGTCGCCTCTGGCCTGCTCATAATCCGTACCTTGTGCCAGAACCTCGTATCTTGTCGTATTCGCCATCTTTTCCATATTATTCTTCTCCCCACGATCCTTATGGCCACTATCTCCACTCTCCTTGGCAGCATATTTTCTTGTCCTTTTTTGTTTTTGTATTATCATCCATGCACCAAAATTAGGATTCTCATTAATGACTTTTTTGCCCTTATCAACCTCTTTCCTCCCTGATTCCTCCTGTCTCGCCTGAGCTCCTACCTGTGCATTCTCCTTCTCTGTTTGGGCTGAAGTCGTTGGCCCCGCTTGCATACAGCCTTCATTAACATGCCCAAATTTACCGCACTTGAAGCAAACCATATGTAAACCCTCATATTCAATGAAATAGTTCTGGCCATTCACTAAATACTTGGCATCTAGAGGCTTGTTCAGATCAATCTTCATACACAGTTTTGCGAATTTTTCTCTTGATTGATTGGCCGTGTTCATATCAACTTTGAGGGTTTTCCCTATCTGGTCTCCAACTGTCCCCAGAAATCTCTTATCATAGTACTCAATGGGCAAGTCAGGAAGACGGACCCATGCCGCTATCTTATTAATCGACACACCGAAGGGATTAAAGTCTGGCGTCCATCGGCGGATAGTAAGGTAATGATCAAACAGCATCCATGGTCCTCCTTCTAGAACATACCAGTAGTCATCTTCATTGAATAGCCTAACCACAAAGAAATCGTTTCCTAGATCAATCAAATCTAGCCCTCGAGATTTCGCCCACATTGTGTCGAGCCTTCTCTTAAGTACCCCGTAAGAAATACTCCTTCCCAGCAGCTTGATAATCAAGGTGTGTTTCCACGGCCTTTCTAGTCTTTTCTTCTCAGCTTTATTTACCTGGATGTTGAAAATGTCATTCTGTAAACGGTTTACAGTGATGGAAGGGATTGCTCTCTCCTCCTTTCGTGCCCTCCTGTAAGCTTCTCTCTGTGCTTGGCTCCACTCCAACATTTCTTCCATCATCCCCGATTCCTCTTCATCAGAAGACTCCCCTTCATTGGTCATTTCCTCATCCGAGTCTTCAGAGTCCTCATTGTTCTCTGTGCTACCATGGATTACCAGGTCTGCATATGTTCTTCTTCTTCCGTTGGCTCCCACAAAAGTGGTCTTATCATACATCCAATCCTCCTTTCTGGAAATCCTAGAAGTCTCTCCGATATAAGTGTCCCCATCATTTCAAAGCTTTTTCTTGCTCCTCTGTAGCTGGTCAGCCTCCTCCACAGTCGTTTCCAGCGGGTTCATATCCTCTACTTTCTTCTACTGCACTTTCTTTTTTATTCTACAGAGACCTGCCTCAAGCGTTCTAGATAATTCAATTTCAAGCTTACCACTCCTCTCTAAACTTAATCTTTTATATTTATTGTTATTTATATTTTGTTAAGTGGTGTAAAAAGTAAAATCTTCTTGTAAGTACTTAAGAAATGAATTAAGTTCTTGGAAAAATACTAGTACAAATCTATTTATGCATTTTACTTCAAGTTCATTTAAATTCTGTAAAAATTTATTATTATCTTTTGATACTTAATTCATCTTCTCTTGAGTATCGTGTGCTTAATAACTAACAAAAAAAATTCATATACACATAAATTAAGTAAATTTATGAGTTAATTTATTGATTCTATCTAATTTCAAGTTTGATTATTTAATATATGAGTTAAAATAGACTCACGAGCTCATAAACTTAGTTACTCGAACTATTACTGAGTCAAATTTAAACTAATTACAAGTCTACTTGGTTATTTTCAATGGTAATAATATAGCACTTATTTAAATCTAAGAATGAGTTTAAATAGTATGAATATAATTTTTTAAAAAAATATATTTATACTTATAAAATCAAGTCAAATTACGAGCTAATTTATTGACCTTATCAAACTCGAGTTGGAGTTTTTGATATACGAGCTCAAACTTCACTCACAAGTCTAATTTATCAAATTATTAATGAATCAAATTTGAATTGATCACAAGTAGACTTGGTCACTCCCAACTCTAATAATATAACATGGTATTAGAATGAATTATCATTTCTAATGTTAAAAAATTTGAGTTCCGAGAATTGTAATTGTGAAAAATATTAGTTAATTTGACATATATAGATGTATTCTAGGAAGATGTTTAGATGAATTCATTCGACAAAATTACCAATGTCTAAGTTTTTCTCTTGGACTTAATATTTAAGAATTATCAAGTGAGTTATATCTTTCACGGTTAAAATTATTATTGCTCATTTTTTCATGGTTAAAAAATACTAGTTTATTCATGAGATAATGTCAAATTTGTTTTATGATATTTTTAACACTCATCTAAATAGTTTATAACTTTTGAAAATAACGAAACTGATCCTTAAGTTTATAAATTATGATTCTTAGTTCGTCCTTAATTTAACTACTATTAATACAGTATTGATATAGTGTTAAAATATTTATTTGACAATGATAAAATAACGTAATTTAAATTTTAATATAATAAAAAAATAAACAAAAATATATATAAATTTTTACAAGGTAAACAGATGTACACTCTAATATTTTAATAAGTTATGTATATACACTAATATTAAGTTTAATTGATCATTTATATCTTTCTATCACTTGAATAATTTTTACAAGGAGACAATGGACTATTTGTACAATGAGCTATTGAGTTACAAAATGAACATTTCCATACTATCTAGAATAACCATCCGAGTACTAGTGATAATAAACATCTTCCCAAAAGTTTAAACTAATTTTGGGGTTCACTAAAGATCAAACTCTTGACCTTTTGGATCTAACGCTCTAGATACCATGCAATGATACCACTCATCCCAAAAGCTTCAGCCGATGGGAAAAAGTAACACTAATGATTATATCTCTAATACTCCCTAAACCTCTATTATACACATTGTATAAATATTCCATTGGCTCCTCATACTTTCCCTTTTTCCAATAATAGTGGTTGTCAGGTGACACTTTATCTACCATGATGGCTCTATTCATTACAAAAAAGTTCAATGTGGCTATTAGTTACTGCACTCATTTTCTAATACTCTTCAATTCTTGATTAATTTTATTAGTTATCTGCAACATCTTTTTCCTTTTTTTTTACCTTCCATTTGTTTTCTTCTACAAACCTCTATTTACTTTTTTCATTCTACTCTTGAATCTCCCAATTTTTTCAGCATCAACAACTTCATCAACCCAAACAAAAATAATTACACATCAATTCAACTTTTTTTCATTCATGAATTTAAGGATAATTTCAACTATTTCACATAAGTTACATAGCATTTATCATCATAAATAAAATAAGAAATCACATATCTCCCACAACGGATAACAAAAAAACAATCTCCCTGGGTTCTACTCTGTCGCAGACTCAAGCACCACTACGTTAAGTTCATGTAGACACTTGACATTGTTGTAGTCGAACTTCTTCTTATTCTTCTTTCTATTCTTCGACGCAGAAGAAAAGCTATCACAACCACTCGCATAAACATGGGATATGTTTTTCCGTCGTTGATATTGTGACATTTTGGTATATTAGGGTTTACAAATCCCTGATATGAGAAATGTGAAGAAGGTTTAGAAAGGGGATTTTACTTTAATCTCATATTTTTTTTATTTTTATTTGTTAAATTCATGTCACATAATGCACAGAGTCACCATGGCAAATAACGTGTCATCTAGCAATTATTACTGTCGAAAAATTATTCAAGTGACAGAAGGATAGAAATGACCAACAAAAATTTGATATTAGTGTGTACACATGACTCATTAAAAAATTAAAATATACATCTATCAATGTATATTTTTGTTCATTCTTCTTATAATCAAATAAGTGTTTCAAAATTGCTTAGTTGAACTCATTTCGATTAGGCCATTAAGAACCCAATCAAAGACCGCCACTGTCGGGCGATCCCCAACCTCCGTGTGTAAACTTCACTGAAGAAACGAAACTTTGTTTGGCAGAGCCTTATCGAAAAACTTTGGTGATCAAGATCCTTGATAAAAATTATAGTTACATAGCGCTTTCATACAAGCTTCGGATGGTCTGGCGCATCAAAGGTGGCTTTGATCTGCTTGATGTGGGGTTTGGATATTTTATGGTAAAATTCGATGCAGCTGAGGATTGTGAGAAGGTCATACTTGGTGGCCCGTGGTTAATTGAGGGGCACTATGCTGCTGTAAAATCGTAGGATATAGATTTCTAGCCATGTAAGCAATCCTTTGGGTCTACGCTTGTATGGTTTCGGATTTTGGGACTCCCAATCTAGTACTATCAAGAACAGGCTATAATGCATATTGCTTCTGCAATAGGAGTCCCCATTAAAGTGGACCTAGCCACTAAATTAGCTGAGAGAGGACGATATGTCCGAGCATGTGTTCAAATAAATTTAGGACTGTTGGTGATCAATCATATCATTGTGGAAGGCGTAACTCATGCAGTAGAGTATGAAAGTTTAAATTTAATTTGTAATTCTTGTGCACGTTATGGCCATGATATCGCACAATGCTTGGGTAGAGACTCCAAGGAAGGAAATAGTGCTGATTTCGATGCCACCAAACCCTAAGACAGGACAACGGCGGTGCCAAATCCTGATCCCAAAATTCAAAATTCAAATGAAGTAGAATCTGATGTGGTAGGCGGCGTTACTGGCGAGAATCCTGCACTGAATTTGCAAGAGGATTTAGCGGCTAATAATTTGCATGGAAATAACTTTGAGGAGGCTTGCATGCATGATGAACCGGGCTGGGAGCAAGTTGTGAGGAAAGGTAAAACCAAACTGGGTCAGAAGCAATCTAACAAGGCCCAAAGAGAAACTCAATCCAAAACCGGTTTGGGTAGGGTAACCAGGCCCACTATCCACTTCCCTCACATGGATGGTTCCAGCTCCTATCGCACCAGGGTCGGGTCAAGGTCGGGCACAGCGCTTCCCGTGATGGTGATACATCAATCTCCTTAACCCGACACACCCCAGTGCCTCGCGGCTCCTCTCTCCGGAAACGACCAAGGTCGACGTCCCTAGAGAGCTCGCCGGTTGAGAAAAAAGGAGGCACGCGGTGGAAGCATCATGTGCTCTTGCAGTCGTGAAGGAGAGTGTTATCGTGGTGGTTCCATTGGAGAAGGAAGGCATGTTGCTGGCTGTTGCTGCGTCGGTAAGTGGGAATGAGGAGATATTCCATGGAGATCCAGCAAACATAAAGGTCACAGGAGTCACTCCCACTGGACAAGCCTCGGTTTGAGGTTGGTGAAGCACTTTCATTCCCTTGTTTTATATTTTTATATTTTATATTATGGATAGTTTAAATATAATAGCTTGAAATATTAGGGATGCTTCTGATAAGTTAGCCCAAGTGAATTGTAAAGAGCTGATTAGGAAATTTAAACTTGTAATTTTTATTGTTGTTGAAATTCACTGTCTTTTCAACACTTGAAGCTGTTCTGGAAAAGACTTGGTTATCACTCTATTGTTATAGTGGAAGCATCAGGACATAGGAGAGTATCTGGTTCCTTTCTGCAATATAGGGTTCACTGCAAATGGGTAGATGATTTCAATTAGTATGTTACAGTTGAGGTTCACATAAATAATGTGATTTGAAAGTGCATTGGTTTCTATAGTAGTCCTTAGTTTAATACTAGAGTTCTGCTATGGGATTATCTTGTTACTCAGTCCTCGTCTTTCTGCAGGCCATTGATTGTTCTTGGTGATTTTAATGAAGTACTATTCTCTCACGAATCTAAGGGTTACCTCTTCTCGAGTTGCCATGCAGATCGGCTTACTGCCCTCTCTAGGAGATAGTGATCTGTTTGACTTGAAGACTATTAGGAGATGATTTTTTTAGTACAGAAGAGTTAAAAATGGTGTTGAGGTGGTGAAAAAACTTGACCGAGTCTGTATCAACAGTGGATGGTTATATCTCTTTCCAGAGGCTTACGCAAAAATTTTAAATAGTCTTTAGTATGATCATTGTCCTATTCTAGTGCGCTGTACAAGTCGTCTCCAACCAAAAAAGAATAGACCTTTTCAGTTTATTGCGCTTGGGCAACTCATCCGGGATACAGAGATATTGTGAACCAGTCATGGCGAGCTGGCTACAGAGAGGTGCATGGCAAGCTTTCAAAAGTGTAGAAGAACTCTCTAGAATTTAATTCTAAAGTGTTCGGCAACATTTTCGTTAGGAAATGTGAATTGAAGAGGTAGATTAATTTCCTTCAGAAGCGACTGGAAGTAATGGAGGATTTGTTTATGCGACAAAAAGAACAACAGTTCATTGAGAAATTTAATAAAACACTTGTGAAGGAGGAACTTCTATGGTTTCAAAAATCTAGAGAGCAGTGAGTAAAATTCGGGGATAGAAATACCAAGTTCTTTTATATCCAAATTTTTGTTCGGAAAAAGCATCATAAGATTCATGGTCTCTTTCTTCAAGATGGGGTGTGGAAAACGGATCCGGAAGTCCTTAGAAGGGAAGCTGAATCTTTTTATGAACGCCTATTCTGCCAGTCGAAGGATGTGGATTTAGGTTGTCTTGGTGATGTACCAATTGATTTAGTCTTTTATTATTAAATGTGTATAAAAAAATTAGTTAGGATAATAAATTATCTGTAATTTAATTAAAATATTTTAAGTTCAAGTTTTAGAAATAAAAAAATATTTTTTTATAAATTATATATAATGAATAGTATTTTAAAAATAAAAGTGTACACCAATTCTTTTTATTTTTTATATTTTTATATCATTAATAATGTTTAACAAAATTTATGTTAGTATACATATTTTTGCCCCCACTCCTAAAATTTTTTGAGTCCGTCACTGCTTGATGACATTGCACATGGTACTTTAACCGGTTCGACTCGATCACCCGGTACTCAGCAGACCTGTGAATACTTTAGTTCTTCATACTCTGCAGCACTGCATCTCGGCATTTGAACCTGTGACCAACCTGAAACTCTACCCCACCGTTTAGATTGTAATCCTCATCCCCCATGTTGGAAAACGGAGTCCTCTCATGTATGGTGTCCAGATCCAGACTATGATAGTGACTTGGTACTGCTGATAGTGCCGAATTGAGTAGGGTGGAGGCAAGACATGGCGCGCCGCAGTCTCAGCGGGCGTCTCCGGTACAAACTCCTCCTCCTCGCCCCCTTCAGAAGAATTACTATCGGCACTATCTGCCACGTATTCTTCATCTGACTCTTCATCACCCTCCTCCACCTTTTCTACTGGAATGGCGCATGAATGGGTGTGCGAGAGGTCTGTTGTCTTGTACGTAGGTCGAGTGTACAGAATCACCACGACCAACATCTCCAACTTCGGCGGAAAGCTCCATCACTTGTTCCGCCATGATTCTCCCATGGATGTCGAACATGAGCCGCACATGCTCGTCCCCTAGAAGTCGAAATAGTCGAAACCGGAAAACTCCATTACCCATGGGTGCCAGCAACCTATACCCCACCCTTTCGGCCTCCCTCGTTTCTGTACCACCGAGGTTGCTCAATATCAAACTCTTCAACTCGGACAACGTACTTACACGCTGAGTTTGCAACACTATTGGATTGTCACACTCAAATATCATCCCGTTGTCGTCATTTCTCATATGACAATTGGGGTAAACACACAACTATGTAAACGAGGTTACTAGCCAATGTTGCCTTATTTTTGTGAGAAAAACGTGATAAAAAAAGATACGAAATATGTGTGGAGAATGTCAAGGATTACACATCTTTTTTATAACTGTTGAAAATTTGTTCCATCGTATCTCGTTTACACTATAAACTCGTTTACACTATAAACGAGATACGTACAAAATTTATCTCGTTTACAGTGTAAAGGAGATAAAAAAATATTTATTTCGGTAATAATTTTTTAAATTATTTATTTCAGTAATTATTATAATTAATTTATTTATTAAAATAAAAAATCCATATATCATCTCTATATTTATTATCCTCTACAACCCACATAGATGACGTGCTACACTATTACAAATGGAGAATAAGTACGCATTCAAATTCCAACAGCCCTAGCAAGTACTTTTCTTTGAAGGGTAATTTTTAATTTGATATGCGATAAATTATTTTAGTTTTCATAAAATCAAAGTAGTTTTTGTAGGTTGATTTAATTCATGTTTAGGTTTTGATATGATTCATATTTATTATTTATAGAACCTATCTTAACACATTTAACTACTAAAAGAGCTTAGACAATTAATGTAGCTTTGGTTTTCATTCACAAATCAATTAAATTCTTAAGCTTTTTCAAAGAATCAATTTGGTCTTAAATTTTACAACCATTAATCCTTTCAACAAATTTCGTTCCTAACTTTTCGAATTAAAAATATTATAGTTATACAAAAAGTTAATCACTAAAATAGCTATTATATATTTATACCTAAATATATAGTTTAATTTTTTTAATATATTTTATATTTATATATATTTATTATTTTATATAAATAATTTATTTAATCATTTAAATTTATTGTGAAAACTGAGAATGGTTGCTTTTATAATTATAAACTAAATTAATCTTTTTTACACATTCTATAATTTTCATTTTAAAGATATTAAAATAGAGTTTAATTTTGATGGAGTGTAAAACATTTTACACAATCGTGTAATCATATCCGTTCTTTTAGATAACAATTCATAGGATCAATATGAAAGGTAGTTATTTTTGTTGATGTGACCTAATGTAATTGAATGTACGTATAAAATTACTTTACACTGTCAGTATATTAAAATTAAATTCATTAAAATAATATAAATAATAAATAAACAAAATTTTAAGACACCAAAAAATCAATGTTTTTATATTTTTATTTAGAGGAGTGTTAAGGAGCCAAGAATTTTTGTGTTTTATAACCATCAATTGACCATCAATAATATTTTTAATGGTATGAGATTACATCTAATTATGGGAGATCACTCACTTTTCTTTTGATGGTTAAGTGCTGGCCACAAAATACAAAAGTTGCTGACCCTAGACTTTCTCATTTATTTTTTCACAAAAATATTTATCTCTTAACATTTCTAGATCAACTTAATCTCTTATAAACAAAAATACAAAATTTGATTAGCATATGTATATCTCCCGGTTTTTGGGTAGGTAGGTTGGTGTTGGTCGCATACTTTTTATGAAGGGTTGGCAACTTTAACAGAAAACAAAGCCAATCTCCCGTCTCCATTTTCTCTGAATCTCCATTCTCTGACAAGCCACACAGTCGTTCGTTGAAGCTGCTTTCTACCTCCCATCGCTTCCATAACACGATCCGTACAACTCTCGACCCTTCTCTGTCTCTGCCTTTCACCACGTGAGTTATTTTCCCCCAAATTCTATTTGCTTTTCCCCAATTCCTTGGTTCAATATATATTTCTGAAATTTCATAATTTTTGCTCTGATTTAGTTGTTTCTGTTGCGGCTGTATAGTATAAATTGCGCTCCGATTGCGTAGTGGAAAAGATTCAAAACTATAATGGATTTGATTTCATGCTTTAAGTATCACCGATCAACTAGTATGTTAAATCTTTTACCTTCTAAATCCACTTGACGTATAAGTAACTAATAATTAGATATTGAAAATAGGAAGATTCAGTGATATTCAAGTATATATAAAACGGTTATGGAGGCCATCACTATTCTATACTAGTAGAATGCGTGTAAAATTTAATACTATTTGTTTTATACCATGAAGACATGTTTAACAATTATAATTCTAAATTATTAAGACAAAATTAAGAAATGCATTGGAAAGTACGTCACTTCTAAACTCCTTTTTTTGGGGATAACTCTCTCTTTTTAAGCTTTATTCTAAACTTACACCAATTAATGATTTGAATAGAGATTTTAAAAAATATTTTTGGTTGCAAATGTTAAAAAGCGGCTTGATTGGACCACTGAAAAATAGAAAAGCAGCTTTTGCTGTTAGTGTGAATAAAGAAGGTGGTTCAATAAAAGCAGGAGGGGATATGAATCACATAAAATTTGTAAAGGAAGTGTGTAAACGGAATAGCAGCTTTAGTTGGGGAAGGGTGAAATAGGTTTTTTATATGGAATAGAGGGTGTTTTATTAAATTATGTAGTTTGAAAAAATTTGACATAAATATGGACTATCATGAAATTTGCATAGACACTTTTAAAAAAGGTACTGATGAAATATATAATTCGCTAGATTAGCCAATGCCTACCATTTCTCTGTTTTTTTTCCCCTTTGGATATGCTATATATGTGTGAAGATATGATTTCAGTATCTGGTTCTATGTGTGGCTTTTAGATTACTTCGTTATGTAATTTGTAAAGAATGTTGTTTGTTGATGATTATGGTTCTTGTGACTAGGTTTGCTTTGTTTGAGTTCAAGGTTTCGAGTAAAGCAAGATGTTGCGTGCTATAAGGCATAAGGTAGGTACCATTTCCTACTTTTGTCTGATTCGGTGCTTGGAAGCATCTGACACACTTTTGCTTTGCAGAGTATCTGCCCTGCCTTCGGTGCATTTAGAGCTTTCGCTTCTGCAGCTAAAGAGGTATGCTTTCTTCCTTTAGTTTATCTCACCTTTCATTTCACGCCTAACTTAATGCATGTTTTATGTTTTCGAAACAAAATATGTTTCTAACATATTCTAATCTATGATATAACATAACAGATGACAGTGAGAGAGGCTCTGAACTCTGCTCTTGATGAGGAAATGTCTGCTGATCCTAAAGTGTTCTTGATGGGTGAAGAGGTAATTTAGGTGCCTCATTCATACCATCATATTTTTATTTTCGAAAATGAATTCTTGCTGGTCTCTTTACTATTTTCTGTTTCTTATGATAGTTTTGGGTGTATTTAACTGCAGGTCGGAGAATACCAGGGTGCATATAAGGTTAGTTATGGGTTTCTTGGTGGCTGTGCATTTGTGAATTTGTTTTGCTATCATCTGTTTAACTTCTACTTCTTCTTACGTGTAGATTTCTAAGGGGCTGCTGGACAAGTATGGCCCTGAGAGGGTTCTTGATACTCCAATTACTGAGGTAACAAACACTTCCTTACTCGTTGATATTTGTTCAGGCACTTATTCGCAAGATCTTAATTCTGTCATTCTGCACCTCCTCTCAAATGTTTACATGTATATAACTTATCTATCCTAAATAAGACTGACTGCAACAGAAAGGGAAAAGTTTAATGCCAACAAGAACAAATAAAACAGAATCCGAATTATCACATAAGGGATAAACCCTATCCATCATTGTCACTGCTTCTGTTTTATTTTACTATTTTAGTGAGGAGACTAATTTGTTTGCTAAATATATTGCAGGCTGGCTTTGCTGGGATTGGAGTCGGTGCTGCTTACTATGGTCTAAGGCCTGTTGTGGAGTTTATGACTTTTAACTTCTCCATGCAGGTTAGAGTTTAACTTGATTAAATCCTTGAACAAAGTGTGAAGTTAAGTGTGTTATTTTACATTTTTATTAAAGCACCTATTTAATTAAAGTACTGTGATGTCTTTTGAAGTTGGTCAAATTCTTCTTGCCTGATGCTTTTTTTATTTTTTTATTTTTGGGGATAAAAGAAGAATATACTTAAGACAATGAAAAGAATCAAGTTCTTTGTGATTTGAATATCTGGGTCACATTATATGGACATTATTGAGTTCACATTTGAGTCTTGATTACATATATAAATTTTGCCTTTGTGATCGGAGGCAAACTGTTGACCTCTCTCTATAATGGAACAATGTATTCAAGTTACTGTTGGCTGTACTAATCATAAACAATATATTCAAGTTACTGTGTGGTGTTTGACTTGCAGTTTTAGTGTCACTGAAGCTCCATATGCATTAACCAGGCTTCATAGATGTTGGGCCTCATTTTTTGAATTTTTTTTGCTTCTTAATTCTGTCCTCTGTTTTAGCCACAATTCTTAATTTCTCAGAACATATTATGTTAGAATGTGAAGTTTCTTTTCTCTGCATGACAGCAATGTTGAGAAAAAATGTTGCATCAACACATGTAATGAAAGATCACCTTACTAGCTTCTTCATTAGGTTTATAATTTAACTGCTTGCTGTATTTTAATTTGTCCATAGGCAATAGATCACATCATTAATTCTGCTGCAAAATCAAACTACATGTCTGCTGGGCAAATATCTGTACCTATCGTCTTCAGAGGACCCAATGGAGCTGCTGCTGGTGTTGGTGCTCAGCACTCTCAAGTATGGACCTCTAGGCTTTCTACCTTTATGTATAAACTTTCCTCAACTAGTTTTGTGTTTCCTGTTGAGTATGCTCTGGTTACAACCTGTTGAGCACAGATATCATGGTTTTTATTTTTTATTGTATATCCAACAACTTTACTTTTTATGCAGTGTTATGCAGCTTGGTATGCCTCGTGCCCTGGGTTGAAGGTATTGGCACCATATTCATCTGAAGATGCTCGTGGCTTGCTTAAAGCCGCTATAAGGGACCCTGATCCTGTTGTTTTTCTTGAAAATGAGTTGTTGTAAGTTGTGCTTCTTGATTAATAATGCCTTTGTTCTTTTTTTTTTACCCTCTCACCTTAGCTTATATTTTCCATTCCACAATATCTATTATTCTATTGTCTATGCAGCATTTTTTGTTGAATTATTAATTAAACCTTGATCTATATAAGTGTTCAAAATTATTCTACTATCTCTTTCCTCATTTATTAAGGGTTGCTTAATAATTTATCTTTACATTACACTTGATTTTAAGTTTCTTAATAATTCCATTCAAATAAAGTGACGTATATAAAGGAATGGAGGGAGTATGTGAAACTGAAAATGAATTTGTGTATTTCCCCTTTAGATATGGTGAGTCATTCCCTGTTTCAGCCGAAGTTCTTGATTCCAGTTTTTGTCTTCCCATTGGAAAAGCAAAGGTAATATTATCTATAAACTATAATATATGAAATACCTGTCTATAGACTCTGAATCCTTGTTTTTCATAATGCATTTTATTAACAGATTGAGAGAGAAGGAAAAGATGTTACTATTACAGCCTATTCAAAAATGGTTGGCTATGCTCTTAAGGTATCTAGATATGTATTGTTTGCTTTTATATCCAATTTATTATTACTATTTGCTGAGGAATATGATAAGATAATAGGGTTCCTTGCACTAACAGGTATTGTAAATTTTGGAAGGCACTGGTCTGTTATGTGGTGTTATACGAACTTTTTAAGAACATTAGAATCTTTATTCTTTCCTTCATTTTTTATTTTTTGTAAAAGATTCAGAATCTTTTTCACACACAAAGAAGATTTTGGATATAAATAACTCTCTTGCTTGGTCCTTAGGCTGCAGAGATACTGGCGAAGGAAGGAGTCAGTGCTGAGGTAAGCTTTGCCATGGTTTGTGATTGAAACTTTGAAAGTCTTCTCCCAATGAAACCTGTGTTTCTGTTATGATAAAAATACTGAGTCAAGGATTTGTCTGCATAGGTTATAAATTTGCGTTCAATTCGGCCACTTGATAGAACCACAATTAATGCTTCAGTCAGGAAAACCAACAGATTGGTGACAGTTGAAGAAGGTTTTCCTCAGCATGGTGTTGGCGCTGAAATTTGGTTTAGCTCTTTGCATTGACCTTTTAGCTGTTAAACTTGTTAATTGTTGGAAATAAACTAACCTTCTTGCATCTCTTGAGCAGCACATCTGTAGTTGAGGAGAGTTTTGGTTATCTCGATGCACCGGTTGAGAGAATTGCCGGGGCTGATGTTCCTATGCCTTATGCTGCCAATTTAGAGAGAATGGCTGTCCCACAGGTGATTCTTCTAAAGTTAAATTTTATTTTCAGTGAATTTGCCACCCTGATTTGGATGACTCATTCTGTTATGCATATTGATTCAATAAAGCAAATAAGTATTATATATTTTCTAACCTAATAGTGTTGAGATGATTGGCTTGGTATGACACAAGTATGTCATGGAAATCAGTGTTAATTTACTGAAAGCTTTGGTACATGTGTATTGGTTAAATTTGGTTTGTTCTGTATGCCGATGTGTAGGTTGAAGATATTGTTCGTGCTGCAAAGAGAGCATGTCACAGATCTGTGCCCTTGGCTGCAACAGCTTGAGTTTATAAAGTACCAGATAATTTTATTTTATTTTGATCTCCCGGTTATGGTTAATTCTTCGGTAATCCTAGATATTACCTAAAACATTTTTTGCTCCATTTTTCACCATAAAACAGCAGAAAGAAATTGCAACCAGAGAATGCTGGTTTCAGTATGCGTAGTACTGCAGCCTAAATTTTCGGGAGTTACAGATGCTATATATTTTCTGTAAATTTCATTTATAACAATGACACAAGGCGGAAAGTTTTCTGTGTCATTTTGTAATTGGCAATAACAGAAGAAATCAACTGCTCGAATTAAGTTTCCTGAGTTCATTCTATATTTTCTGTAAAATTTGGGGAATGGCAAATTGGCAATGGCATGCTAACAGAACCACTGCAATTGGTTGTTTCCCTGCTTCCTTTACGATCGAAGCTAGTCTTGAGATATTTTATTGCTTACCCTTAAAGTTGCAAGTTTTGATAATGTTCCTAATGCATCCTTATTCTTCATATGCTAAAATCTTTTAACTCAGAGCAGAGACTATTGATGGGAACAGAGTTTTACCAATTTAATTAAACATGATACATTTAGAAGCTCAATTTTACAAAAGAAAAAAGAAATGCATCCGAAACTCTTAGTATGTGTTTGGATTAACGTTCGTAAACGGATGTTTATATAGAATTGATTTTGTAAAATTGATTTTGATCAGAAGTGAGTTGGTATTAACGTGGTTTATAGTTGGTAATTTTTATTCAAAATAGATTATAGTAAACTAAATATTGTTTGGATTATATTATTCAAAATCATTTTTAGATTAAAAATTATAAAAAATAACAAATTTAAATAATTATTTTATATTATCTTATAATTTTATTTTAGATATTTAAATAAATTTTAATATTTTTTTAGTACTCTCATGCTCTTTAGTATTCTAATAGAATTAATAGAATCGTAATACAAAGCAAACAAAATATTTCATAAAAAAAAAAAAAACAATAATGGTAAAATCTCAAGCAAAATATTCTATAATAGAAGTTTTATAAAAAATAATAATATGCATAAGAGAACATTGAAAAAAATATTATAAAAAAATAAACATATGAATAATAAAGGACATAATTGGTACATAGAAAATATGGTACATAGAAAATAAATTTTAGTCCAACGTGAAAAAAATGAATGTAAAAGCTAAAATTGGTAATTTTTGATAAACGTGAGTTAAAAGGTAGAAATTACTTTTGCGGTTAGAGAATAAAAAAAAGTTGACAAACATAAAAATAAAGCATTGAAGAGATTCAAATGAGGCTTCTCTCTTCTTCAACACAAGACTAAATACACTACAAAAAAGTTGTCTTTTAAAAGACAGTTTTCTTAAACTATTTTAAAAAAGTTAAAATTTTACCAAACAAATTCTATATCTATTATGAATGATTTGAAATAAATTGAGACAAATTATTTAAACGAACAAATATAAATTCTTCTACTATTTTATCTATATCATAGAATCAGTTCAGTTGTACATCTTTCCGAAAATTTAATTCATAACAAAGGTTTCAAAACAATGCAAACCATCAAACTGTGGTGCCACACTTGGTTTCCTAATGGCCTTGGTTTGTTCTTCCACTACTCTTTTTGTAGACATTGTTTCTTGATCAGATGCTGAAATTCCTTTTGTAAGTTTCTGCGTTTATAGAAATCTTGATGTTACTTTTTGGAATTATATAACATTTTATATGAACATAAATAAATAAATATCTTTTTCTTACCTTCGCATTATAGAAGAAGAATCCAACTCCGGCAGCTACAGCAGGGAGAGATGCATAAATCTTTCGCATGGCCATTGGTGTAACGGTGGATTGATAGAAAAGAATAAGAGCCTTGTGATGATATTAATATATATATATATATATGTATGAGTCCAGAGAAAATATTAAGAAGATCAGATACTTTGTTAATGATGGGAATTTGGGAAGCAAACAATGGTTTATAAAGGCACGTAACGAGTAGAAAAAAGAGAAAGCATAGTGTTTTATCTTATCTTATTTTAATTTAATCCATGTGGTAAGGAATTAAATTTAAAAGTGCTAAAAGATTTGTTCTGTTTTATTCATATTATGATACATTAGTAATAATATACGTTATTTTTATCTTTTAAGATTAAATTTTCTAAATTTTAAAAGTATTTTTTTTTTTATCAAAGATAAGAGGCTCGAACCCGCAACCTCTTAATTGAGTATGGGGAGATTATGCCATTTGAGTTATAACTCATTGGCAATTTAAAAGTATTTTTTAAATCAACTTTTTTTTTTAAATTAATGATGTGTCAAAATATAAATGAAATAAAGTAAAAACTTTTATCTTTCTTAAAATATATCTAAAAAAATTTTAAATAGTTATTAGTTTTATAAATTAATTCTGTAGATCAGATTTTAAATTATGATTTTTTAAAAAGAGTTCAGTTAAAATTTAATATGCTACATATTTAATCAAAATATTCATAGATAATATTTTTTATTTGATAGTGATAAAAATATTTTATTCTTATATTCTTAAATATAATTTAATGATCGTATAAATTTTTTTGTTGTTGTTTTAAAGATAAAATTAATTTTAGTCCAACAAAATCAAAGTCAAAATTAAGTTAAAATAAAAAATTAATTTGTATCAAATCTAATCAAAAGCAACTAATTTATCCATATCCGTTTAATTTTTCCTTAATTTTATCTACCGCTATTTTAAAGTGAATCTGAAATCTCTTTTTAAACAGTAAACATAAATTAAGGATCAAACCTGACTTTTGATTAGTCAACAAAAAAAAACCTGACTTTTGATTCATTAGAAATTTGAATTAAGTTAATAAATCCAACTAATTTTAAATAATAAAAATAATTATTATCAAATTATAGAATTAATAAACCGATCATAAAAATAAAAATCAATTTAAAAAATAATTATTTTTTTATATAAAAACTGACTTTTTTATTTAAAAAGCAATCTTGTATTTAAAAATAGTTTTTTCCTTTAAACACATACATCTCATATTCCTTTGTATAATATATATATATATATATATATATTGCTGAATTATATATACATCACATAAACTTTATACCAACTAATTGAAGATACTACATAATTTTTATATAACCTGTTACCATAGAATATAATATGTGCTTGATTCGAATAACTCTTCTTTTTAAAAGAGGTAAATATCAATTCCATATTTAAAAAATTTTGTCGTTGATAAGATGATATCTAATTTTTGTTATTTTTTCGAAAAATTTTAAAATATGATAAAATTGACCTACCGTAAATTAAGTTATTTAAAGTAAAAATTTAGAGAGTGGTTTGTCCATTAACAATAATTATAATTATAAAATTTACTCACTTTTAATTTTTATAACTAGTTTCATTTTCCGTGTCTTGTACAGGAATTTAAATTATAATCCTAAATAAATATTCTTTGGTATGAATATAAATTAATTTAATTTAAAATAATTAATACTTATATAATAATATTTGATATGTAATTTATTGAGAATTAATTTATTATTTAAAATTATTTCCATAAAATTTGTAGCATGTAAAAATAGTATTTTTATTATTTAAAAAATGATTCATAATTTTTTAATTATATAATTAACTTAGTTAATAACTTTATTATTGCTTTATTTTCTACCAAAAAATTTAGTTCATACTATTTAAATATTTTTTAGTACTAATACAATTAAAAAAAATTAGCATATTATATTTATTATCTTATATAATGATTTAAGTTGTTTATTTGGTATGCAAAATAATATTAATGATATCTTAATATATCTATACGAAAAGAAAAAAAATTATACAATATATTATATGTTATAAAGATTAGATGATTTATATATAAATTAACTATATGATTATTACAAAAGTATCAAAATAATCATTTATCATATATAATAATCTTAGATATATATAATATCATGAATGTAGTAATATGATCTATTTTAATGATGTGAATGATTATTGTTATTGTTATTTTTATTTTTTATTATATTAATAATTAATATTTTAAACTAAAAGAGAAAAAATAATTAAAATTTTTTTAACTTAAATTAAAATTTTTTTTGTAAGTATATCCAAATTTTTATATATATTAAATAGTTATAATATTTAATAGTATAGTATTTATTATAGTAATGACTTAAAAGTTATAACACTAATTTATAATATACTTAAATAGATCCAAGCAAGTAACATTAGCTTAAACTTAATGTGAGAGTCTCAAATCTGATCAGGATTCTTAATTTGGACAAAGTTCAGTCACCACAAAAAATTTGGACAAAGTCCACGTATTCGCTCTTAAATTAGCTCTAATTAGATCTCCTATGCCAGTTATAGACAGAGTAATGGGTACTTATAAGAGTGTGACAGATACTCCTTTTATGTTCCTCATTTCTATTTAAAAAAAATATCTCTCCTCTCCTTTCCATCTTCCTCTCGAATTCTCTTTAGATATCCCATTAGAAAAATAGATACCCGCACATATTTATATATTCTTTTAATTTTTGTGTAAAAGAAACTTAACCAATAAAAATATAATATAATCATCATGAAATAATCAATTCAACATAATTCATAATATGTTCATTATGAAAAATAATATTTTAAAATAAAATAAAATAAAAACATATTTCAACATAATAACATAACATAATTCTTTAGGATGGGACTTGAGTGTATGTGTTTGGATTACAATTTGTAAGGAGTTTGCATAAAATTGATTTTGTAAAATTGATTTTGATGAAAAGTAAGTTTGGGTTAACGTGATTTATATTTGGCAATTTTTATATTAAAATTAATTATAGTAAAATAAATATTGTTTGGATTATACTACTCAAAATCATTTTTAGATGAAGAATTATTAAAAGAGACATCAATTTAGATCATTTTTTTATATACATGCAAAATCAGAACACTAATAAAAATAATATAAAATATGTTTATCATATAAATAAAATAAATACAATAAAAAATAAAAATATAAAAAGAATACTATAAATTTTATAATGTCAAACAAAAAAAACATTCTATAATTTTTTTTAATACGGTGAGTACTCTTTAATTTAGTATTATTTTGGATTATAAATTTTTATTATTTATGACTCTATTGTTACTTATAATTAATTTTTTATTTATTTTGTCCTTTTTTGTATAGGATCATAATTTATATTATACAAATTTTTTATAATAAACGTAGTATATAAATATAAGAATTACAATTACAAATTTTACAAAGTCAGAATAAAAAATAAAAAAAATTAATACAAAACAAAAATAGAGTACATCAAAGAATAGAAAAAAAATCATACAAATAAAAAATAATAAAAATTCATAAAACCAACAACATATATCATATGAAGAAATAAATACAATAAAAAGTGAATAAAATTCATATAAATAAAATCAAATAAAAAAATAAAAAATTTCATCCACAACATAAATACAATTCAATAAAGGATAGAAAAAAAGAATTTATATGAATAAAAAATAATAAAAATATCATAAAAAATAATAAAATACTTGAAAAATCAGAGCCTATAAAAAATAAAAAAAAAGTTAACAACATTTGTCATATAAATAAAAGAAATACAATAAAATAAATAAAAAATTATATGAACAAAGCCAAACAAAAAAAATCATAAAAAATATACATATAAAAAATAGTATAGTAAATGATAAAAAAACTCATATAAAAACATAGCATGAGAAATCAGAATACTACACAAATAATATAAAAATATTTATCATATAAATAAAAATATAAAAATTAAAATATAAAAATAAGCACTAAAAATAATAAAAAATTAAAATATTCAATTTGTTAATGATTGAAATGAAAAAAAAAATTAAAATATTCAATTTGTTATTACTTTTTTTTATGAATAAAAATTGAAATGAAAAACTATGAAGAAATAGGAATAACTACAAAGAACTACTCTTAAAGTAATAATTATTAGTATTTTTTTTATAAAAGAAAAAGAATGATAGGATTAGTAAAAAAAAATAAAATTTTTACCTAATTTTCTAAGGATAATCAGCAACTATAAAGATAAAATAAGTTACAAATTTTAATTTCTCCTAAATGTGCATTTAAAGGCAGAATCATTTCTGGATTCAAAAAGATAAAAATTACCAAACATCATCTTTTTTATTCTTTTTCTTATGTGAGCTTCTAGGAAATATGATAAGGTTAAAATGAAAGTAGTACATTGGAAATACAAAAATCTTATATGAATAATAAGAATTAATTAGCGCACACGTTCGTCCATGCACACACGTATACAGAGATGGATCTAAAAATATTATTATGCGTCAATTAATATATATAATATTAAAAAATTATATAAAAAATTATATAATATAAGATGTATTACAAAAATATACCATAGAGAATATATTTTAAAATATAAAACATGTGTATTTTTTACTAACGAAGTGGTCGATTCTTCGTATCATAAAATTCATCGATAATAGAATCTGCGTCAAAATTTTCAGCAATTTTTTTCAATGTAATTAAAAGACAATTAACAAAAAATTCATCTTTTATTTTGTTTTTGTAGCAGTTGAAATAGAGAGAATTAATACAAAATGAATCAAGAAAGACCATCACAAAAAGAAAAAGAATATATTTTATGGAATTTAAAAAATTTTATTTAATTAAAAATATTAATAATAATATTTTTTTTTAATTTTTAATATTATTACTTTTTAGATATTAAAAATCATTAATATTTAAATTGGACTGAACTTTTATTTATATTAGACTAAATATTAATAAATTTAAAAAAATTTAAATCATACTTAATAAGTTATTACTATTTAAATCATGAGTAAAGTATTGTTTTTGTCCTCAACGTTTGAGGTAAGTCCCAAAGTTGTCCCTAACGTTTCAATCGTCCTATTTAAGTCCCTAACGTTTCAAAATTGACTCAATGTTGTCCTAAAGTTAGGGATCCGTTAACAGAATTGGCGACAGGACAAAATTGAGACGATTTTGAAACGTTAGGGACTTAAATAGGATGAAAATGTTGGGGACAAAAATGATACATAGAAATAAATTTTAATTTTATCCTTCAATAATATCAATTTTTTACTATACACAGTATTCAATTATTTTTTAATCATATCTAAGTAAATTACACTTAATCATATTACTTTCATTTTAAATAAATTAATTTTTTTATAATTTTACTCTTAAAAATTTAGTTATCATGAAATATTTGTAGAATAATTAGTATATAAACTTGTGGAAAAGAAAAAAATAATATATATACAATAAAATAAAAATTATATCTTTTGTCTCTAATGTATCAAAATTTTTTAAAATTATAAAAAAATAATTTTATTTAAAATAAAATAATGTGATTAAGTGTAATTTACTTAAATGTAATTAAAAAATAATTGAATACTATGTACAGTAAAAAATTGATATTATTGAAAGACAAAATTGAATTAAAAATTATTTTTATGTATCATTTTTGTCTCCAACGTTTTCGTCATATTTAAGTCCCTAACGTTTCAAAATTGTTTCAATTTTGTCCCGCAGTCAATTCTGTTAACGGATCTCTAACGGCAGGACAACATTGAATCAATTTTGAAACATTAGGGACTTAAATAGGTCGATTAAAACGTTAGGGACAACTTGAGACTTACCCCAAACGTTGGGGACAAAAATAATACTTTATTCTTAAATCATATTGTAATTATAAATGTGAATATAATTTGATTGTATTACGAAATTTAATTATAATTATGACTATTATTAATTTTGTAACACTTAAAATACACTCAAATTATTTTATTGGTGACAAAAATGTCTCTAAATTTTGTTAACAACAAAAATATCTTTAAATTATTTAAAAATATAATAAAAATACACGTTCGTAAATCAAAACGTTTTTACGTAACAAAAAAAGTGACGTGACAAACAAAACTTTCTACATTATAAAAGAGCCTCAAACATAAGTACCATTAACAAAACAAGTCTTTTTATCATAGTATTTTGACACATTTTTAAATTATTTGAATACATTTTTATCGATAATAAAAATCGGAACATTTTTGTACAAGTGCCAAAATAATTGGATGCATTTTTTGTATACCCTTTTATTTATTCGATACAGCCAATTAGTTTCTGGTGTTTCATGAAGCATGAGAGTTGAAAATAAAAGGATCATCTCGATAGCAACTGTGATTGAAATTAAGCTTTGAAATGAGGTATGCAGAAATTAAAAGTATGCGAGACAAATCTGTAAATATTAAGGGTCAACTTTAGTAACGTGACATCGAAACGAAGTTCTATAAGACGAGAATCAGGAACGAATTACACAAAGTGGGGCAATCTATATATATTATAAAAGGGTCATTCAATCACTCCACTTACCATAGGATTAGGATCCACGGTAAAAACAAAATAGCTATAGCCTATAATTACTAGTGATGAGTTTCATAATGTAAATTACAAAAAGTTTGCTCGACATAGGTCAAGTGATACCATATGCAGTAACAGCAAAACTACGCCATGATCAACATTGTGCATTGACAAGGGGGTAACCGAGATCTATTGCCAATTGGAACAAATTTTCATTCAAATTTCTTAATCAACGATAGGTCATTTAACATTTTCTCAATGGCTTCATCATCCTGCGCCCTTCCTCTAGTCTGCAACATTAACGTAACAATTGCTTTTAGGTTGATGAAACATGCTTAGCATCTTCATGAAACACAATTAAGCAAGCTTATAATTTTTCAATCAACTATTTGGCCTATTTTTATCTTCAACAAATGCATAAAAACCTTATATCAACACACATTTGAGAGGAGAAAAATCAATAACCACGGATTATTAATTCTGCATAACAGGAAATAGATGTAAGCCATGTCCAATGGGACAAATATTTGATGCTTGTAATTCCTTAGCAACTAAGACGGAACAATTTATCCGATGGACTGTGTTTAGAGGGATGACTATGAAAGGAGGAAGAGAAAAGGTAGGATATTTCCGATTACCCAAAGGAGTTTCGGTACTTTTGTAAACCGAACTAAGCCATAATAGTATGCCTATTGGTATTCTAACTTTTCTTATCAAAATAGAATTTTAAAGTTAAGATATCGATAGAAGAAGATATATTTATAATATGATTATAGATGGAACAAATGACTACTACCTTTATAGATGGAACCATAGCAATAGCTTCCTCCACAGTTTCTGGGCAGAGATTACCAAGGACACACAGCTACAACAAATTCAAGTAAACACAGATTTCATATATCATGAGGTGCAAAATGTGAAACTTGGTTCCTAAACAGACTTCATTAAGGGAACAGAGATATTACCTCAAATTCAGCCAATTGATATCGTGCAAGAATTCTGTACGTAGTTAAGATCACAAATTCACAATACCACAATCCACACACACACACACACCAAACACGTCACAAATTCACAATCCTCATGCAATGCTTTTAAAGTTTCAAGCTTAGTTCTCAACTCCACAAAATGGATTATACACTAAACTCTTCTGTAAGGTGTACTGACTAAAATACAGTAGTCCTTAATTTATCAAACAATGAACACAATTCCTCTTACAAAAATTATAATAAAATAATTTTTGTTTTTAGAAAGACTAAAGCTGAAAAGAAATAAAATGATACTACTCTAAGGAAAATTCAAAATCAAGAAAGATAATAAAAAAGTTCAGTCAATATATGAATTATGAAACAAAATTAGGTCAATCATCATTAACAAACACAAGATGAACAACATAATGTGATTGAATGTATATATTAAGGAAGAAACAGCACGCAGGCTTTTCAACTCAGTTTTGAAGGATACTCTCGGACTTGTCTAACAGCATCAGGATTTTTGTAGCGGCTAAAGCGCTTCACATACTGCAATGATTTTTCAAATACCCTGAAAATGTCAAAAAAGAAAATTAATACCATATGATGCCAAATATCTTAAAACAACTTTGTTCCTTTTCTATTTCAATTTTGTCAAGTCTATACTGGCAAGATATCAATTTTGTACAGGGAAATTATTGAAAAAGGAAGAGTCAAAATAAAGTGCTTTGTAATGGTATGGAGCAATTAAGTGCTCTAATTCCAATAGTTAAATTGGTGATTAATAAAAATCATAGGCCATCTGCTATTTTGTTTTCGCAACAAATCACGAGGTAGTGTTGTTTTTCTTTACAAATAAAAACTTGAGCGTCTAACATCCAGTCTATTCATAGCGGAGTTCCAACAGTAAATGCCGTGACAGTTCCAAGACCCTAAAAGGGAACTACATAACCAATCTTTATGCTGAACCCATCCATCAGCAAGATAAAGGATTTCACTCACTGAGAAACTTGATTCATGGGATCATCAGAAGTCTGTTGAAGCTGCTCGTACTTATGCTCAAGAATCAACGAAACTTCACAATTCATCAAACACTTCGCCTTCAAAAAATCTGGAGGAAAAAAAAAAACCTATTTTATCAGAATGAAATTTATGCTATGATACATACCATATATATCAACCAAAAATGTTCATGCAATAACACATAAAAGCATTAGAAGAACCAATCAAATTTCCGCAAGTAGTTATCACCATTAACAATTTGTTAAAATAACTAATAACTATCTCATCCTCTTTTGATAGTTTGCCTTGATACCAAAACTGTATTATTTTCATCTTTATTGCTTTGACTTGTTCCAAGTCTTTGGTCAACCTTTCCTACACCGTATAAGCCTGCACGTACTCTTTCCCATCTTTGAAACCTACAGATCATGCATCACATGTTCTAACTCCTGTCTTGGTTACCACTTACTATCCTTTTTTGTATCTTGTTGAGTAATTCATAATTTCCTATTTACATCATTTTCACACAAGAATCGCACAGCATTCTTCTAATCTTAACCGTATCTTACTTGTCTCCTCTAGCTCAAGTTCAAATCACATCTCATTAAAAAATATATAATAAGAAAATAAGAAAGGACACGATTACCATCTCCAATTTTCAGTTCGGCAGCATTTTCTTCCTCTTCCCCAGACATGTTTCAGGCAAAAAACTGATTCCCTGCTCAAGTGAGAATACAAACAAGTTTAAGCAATTAAATCATAGAGTATGTAATCAGTTCCAAAAATTCAAGAAATAAATAAACAAACGCAATGCCGTGTTCAAAACCCACCACGCCATAACCAGTACAACAATAATAACTTCTTAAACTCAAACCTAATACAAAGTGCAGGTGATTAAAAACTTCTAATCTATGGTATTCCAGAGATGGATATGCAATATATTGGCGTTAAATTGAAAAAACGGTGATTGAATTGTAAACAAATGGCTTTAAATATTGGAGTCGAAGTAGAAAAAGATAGGGGATCCAAGGAAGAAGCGAACCCTGAAGGAGCAAGTTGAGAGAGCGCAAGAGGATGCCCTAGCGGCACGAGAGAGAACACACCGGCGCCGGGGAGGTCAGAGCGGCGGCGAAAGAAGGGTGTTGGCGGCGAAACTGGAGAGAGGCCTCGGTGTGTGTGTGTGTGAGAGAGAGAGAGAGGATTAAATAAGGATTGGGGGGGGGGGGGGAACGTCGGTGTTCTTGAAGCAATTTTCTTTATCAATTTGATTTGAGGGGTCAGATATCGTGCTAATTTAGATTGACTTTTTTAATAGAAAAGATATTTTTTATTAAAATATTTATATTTAATTTAAAATTTATTTGAGACATTTTAAAAAAAATATTTTTATTAAAAATCAATTTAAAATAATCTATTATCTTGTCATCGATAGAATTTTTTGGTATCGATTTAATATTTATCTCTTTATTAATTATTTGTTTATTAATTTTATTTAATTTTTTAAAATAATAAATTGATCCAATTTGAATAAAATGACCTCATATTTAATTTTAATATTTATATTGAAATTTAACATTTTATTAGTTTAAATCAAATACTGTTTTAGAATTTTAAATATAAAATAATGTTAACTAATTAAATATTAAAAAAATTATTAATTTTAAATTTTAATCAAATTATATTAAACTATTTTTATTAAAATACTTTCTAATAATCGTTAAAATCTAATTACTAAAAACTAATATAAATGGATAATAACAAATGTTTAAAAAAACATAACAAAATAGTGAAAATACTACACATGGACATGGGTGTTTCTCACCAAAAAAAAAAAAACGATATTTAGTATGTTTTATTGATTTTAGAAAATAAATATTTGTTTTAATTTATTTTTTATTTTTTTTACTTAAATTGAGAAAGTAATTGATCCCTCGTATTATTAAAAACTATAGATTCGACTATCCAAAAAAATTTTGTAAAAATTACTTCTCTTTACTTTTAATTATTTTTTATTTGTATTCTAACTCTTATTTTTTAAGAAAAGTTTATTTGTTTTATTTTATTTCGTACAAATAACGAGTTGCATATAAAAAAAATTATTAATTTTTTTAAAATTACTTCTAAAATTAAAAGAGTTTATCCTGCACTGAAATTCTTTATTTTTTTTTTTAAGGAAGAGAGCATTAACTCGTTCTATTTGTTGTGTCAGAAAATTAAATTAATATTCTATTTTAAAACTCATTTTTCATTAAAAATATTCCCAAACACCTTGTTAAAAAGAATAATAACTTCTCGACGTTCAGCCATACAGTGGGTAGTATTCGACTTACCTTTCTCTCAAGTCTTTTAAACACTTTTTAAGAGAGGGGATGAGATATCCAAACTGGTTAAAACTATACAAGCCTATTACCTTTAACCTTTTTTAGACTCTCACAGTGAAGTAACAGAATATAATAATTAGAAAAACTATCTTTGAATATGTTTAAACCATGTGAATTGAAAGCTCATAACACTCGAGTGTAAAAGATCGCACTTCCACATCATCTCTGTCTTTTGGTATAAGAAATTCCCTTCTTTTATTTCTAGTGAGAGTAGAATTTGTTGGAATAAATTAATTTCAATAATCTAAATTATCCATATTGAATCACCAAAAAATATATCATAATGTGAAAACGTACCTTTATTTATAAAAGTAAAAAATTATTGGAAAAGTTTGGATTTCGTGGTTCTTTTGATCTTTCTCAACTAAAGTCTTCCGTATCCTAGGCGGCTGAATTGTGACTCTTTTGATGGGGAAAGAGTAACAAAGACGACTTTGGTATATTGGGACCGAAATCCTGTAGGCCTATTTATATTTGAGTACGACACCCATTAAACCCTTGAGCCCAAATAAAATAGTATCTAAAGCCCAAAAGATAATATATCTAAAATCCAAAAAGATAACTATCTAAGGAACAAAAGATAATATCTGGTTTTATTCTCATTTAATTCTAAATCAAAAGTAATAATAACTTATTCAATGAGCATTTATAACAATAAATGAAATCATAATTATATAAGTCATTTAATTTGAAATAGCATAATTTGTGATTACAATTAATATATATATATTGTCCACAAACAAATTAAAAAATTAAAATAATTTCCTAACCAATAGCCATCCAAAAATTAAGGTAAACATTGGAAAAATTACCTAAGAATTTTCAAGCCTATTCTCTTCTACTAGGGACCAGGCTAGCATAAACCATCACACAAACCCAACAAAAATTACCATGTGAGAACTCAACACAAATAACCTGAGAACAAGAATCAATAATAGTATATGAGATTTTCTACCAAAGAGATAACATCCAAATACTACTAGTGTGCTCTTGTACTTTTTCAATATGAACAGAAAAATATTTTAGTCTGTACCAGAATAATTGCAACTTTTGGAAAGAACAATGAGTTTCTAAAACAATAAAAATAGAGGATTTAAAATTTGTTACCAATTATTTTAGATAAGCATGAGCCAATTAGCTACGATCTCCTCTTGTAATATTCTAATTTTTAGCACCTCATGATCGTACTAAGAGTTCGAGCGTTACTCAAGTCTAAATCTTTTTATTTTATATTATCTTTATTTAAAATCAAGCCCTTACGAATACGAATCAAAATTTTAAATAAAAAATCTAAAGGAGACTTTATTTTATAACTCTTAACCACAAAAATATATATTCACATAGTTTTATATACATAAACTTATTCAAAAACTCTTAATTACAAGTCCTGCCCCTCTAAAAGTCAAAACAATAAACAGTGAGGGAGAATAAATTCTAGGACTAAACTAAATACAGGGAATACAAATACATATATTTACAAAACTTTGTAGATCGGTCGCGGCTCTTCGCCAAGGATTCCCGGACCTATTGCTAAAAACAGAAGATCTGTAGAGAGTGAGAACGTCGTCCTCGCATGTTCTCAGTAGGGAAAGTGAATGGCATAAAAATATAGAATAAAATACAAATAGTAACTCATGTCTCTAAGAAAATAGTTTTCTTTATTAACTCCTTAAAATTCCTCATAAGCCTTAATTAAAGCCGTTTGAAGTCACGTTCTTTAAATCACTTTACTAATGTTTGCAGCATAACAAAATAACTAATTAAACATATAAGCAAGTCACCAAGGCAAACAACACAAGTAAATAACACAATCACAGAGAAAATATAACAAGTAAAATACAATCAAATACAAATGCGCAAACAATATGATGCATGTCTATCCTAAACAGGACATGAGCTCATGCGTCGATTGTCTACCCGCAACCTGACGTTACTCGGAGCGAACTCTAAATATGATTTTTTTACTGTGTCAGTTAGGCACAATTATCATCATGGGTATGTCAGTTAGGATATCTTGGCATCACGGTAGAAACAACCTATCAGTTAGGCGAACATTCCCACATTAGCAATTTCGGGCTATGAGTCAGGCGAGCCTTTTCGCATTAGCAATTTGGCACAAGGCCCATTCACATTCCATATGCTATCAGTTAGACGGACATTCCCGCATTAGCAATCTTAGGCTATCAGTCAAGCGGGCACTTTCGCATTAGCACTTTGGCACAAAACCCATTCGACATAAAATTTTCATGATTTATTATCTGTTTCAGTTATCACTTTTATACATGGCTTCTCATTGTCTTTTTCCTTATTAGGCCTCCACATCACCAATTACATACACGTACCTCTGCATCACCGCATTATTAGACATACCTCCTCATCACCACTTATCTACACATACCTCCGCATCACCAATTAACTTTAAACCTTTCTTGGTTGTTATAGTACTACTGATTTTAGAAACCAGGACTTGGTGTTGAGTTAACTTGGCCACAATTAAATCTTGCACCATTTCCCTTAAAATTCTGTTATGGTTTTCTAAGAAAATGTAAGAAAATAGCAGGGAGCAGTGAGTTTGATAAATCCATTAAAAATCCAATTTTCACCCATTGCCTTTCAAAATTTATGATCTCAAACAAGACTCTACTAGCTTTCTGACAAATCAAATTTCAGATTATTACAATGTCATATAAAAAAGTTATGAGGTTAGAAACACAACCCTGCCTTTTAGAATTCTGTTTTCAAAGTCCAGTGAGCTACCCACACTCTTCGCAACATATCTAATTGGTTAAAAAGAGTTTTGATACGAAATTTAAACTAAAGATTGTGGACACACAAAGCTTAAAATGACAATTGGTTTCAGCTCAAATACTCACCAGAATTAAAAATTAAGTGGGTTGGAAGTTGGTACTTCTGCAATAAAGAAACAAAATTTTCTACAAAAATCATCAATTTTTAAAAATTCATTTCTCTCAAACCACTCATCAATAATTTTCGAAATTTTTGTGAGACGTTCAAAACACATTAAACTATTAAAGTTTTATCAGAAAATAGTTTTATTCAAAATTATGACTTGGACTGCTCCAGAAAATCGATTCTTTCTACTGTCAATTATGCAAAAATTCTGCCTTAAGCATTTTCAACAACTTCACATACCAAAATCCATTTTTAAACTTATAACCCTTCCCAAAATCATACGTTTAACCCCCTGTTTAGTCATTCAAAGTTGTCTTCACAGCCAACACAGCCCAGGTACCCAGAATCAACATTTTACCATAATTTCAAGTACTTAAACATAACCAAACCTTTACTTTTCTGCACTATGTCAAACATAATTTTTTATATACACTCATCATCATTCCAACACATAATAAATCTTTAATCATCATCAGTCGAGCATATAATAAATCATTAATCCTTAGCAGCAAGCACAGCCACAACTCAAACTCAACTCATAAAACTCAATTCATATTTTAATTTAACAAGCAACACCAATATCACCAACATTCACAACCAACAATTCAATCATAGTCACAGCCAAGTGTTCACAGCCAAAATCCGAACTCAAGAATAGTATAATTATTAACATATTTGAAATTATGTACTATACTTTTGGGTATTCTTAAATAAAAATTCTTAATTTTAAACTAAAACCCCTACCTTCGTATGAAATTAAAATCAACGAAAGCTTCGAAACTTTCTAACCGAACTGCTGAAGAGGAAAGCTTCAGAAATCGCCTGTGCCTCCTAGAACTCCAATTGGCTGAACTCAAGAGGAAGAGGAGTTACGTCACCGTCAACTTCTACCGAACAAAAGTGATACCATCGTGTAAAGGAGGAAGATATAAACACTTTTACCGGATTATATTTTTTTATTAGAGTTACGGATCGCAAGAAATCGAAGTTGGAAGTTTATGTTTCCAAAAAATTCACGCTCTCTCTCTCTTAGTTTTCTTTCTTTCCTTTGGAAGTTCATCTTCGTTGATGAAGATGAATGATTGTGATTAATGAAATAAGGAAGCTTAGTTGTCATTAGTTATAGATATAAAGAAACATGTGTTATGCTTTACATATATATATATATATATATATATATATATATATTTTGAAAGATTATCATGTGTTTATAACACACAATGGAAGAAAAAAAAGTAATCTTAAAGATCTATTTTGTATTTAAACTTTATTCCAATAAAATCACTTTCTCCTTCGATGGTACGAAGGCGCTCGAGACCAACCTTTGCTGTCAACTCCTTGACCAAAGGACATCTTATCTAAATTGAGAAACCTCTTGCAACTCTTTGCACCATAAAATTCTTCTCCAAGAATTAGGCTTACATACGTTTATATGTGTAGAGGTAAAGGAATAAAATTCTTGTGTTTTATTCTCATCTGTTATTCCTCTACTCTTGACATACACATATATATAGTATGAAATTTGTTACTGATTTTAAGTTTGAATCTCAATTTAAATTTGAATCATATCTTACTATTCTAAACTTGAATCTTTCATATTTATGAATTATATCATAACTCAATTTGAAACAAAATCAGTTAGGATCTCATTCAAATTTAGAATTCAAATTTAGAAATAGAATAACTAATTATTTTCAAATCTCATTTAATATTCTCAATTATCATACTATTATTATATTCTTAGTACTAGCAAAGAATATAATAATATTCTATTTTGAATTAATATAATTATTTATTTGATTAAATTAAAATAATAATTAAATAATTCTATAGCAAAGATTAAGGCACTTGTTAGTGTGTGACCCCATAAGTTCAATACTAAGCGGGTGGTAAATTAGTCATACTAAATTTACTAATTAAGGTTGGCGTCTAGCAACACTCCTCAACGACCCGATAGTATGAAGTAATATATTTTTTACTAAGAACCTTAGAAGAACAAAGTATAATTTCTTCCATCTTTCTAGCTCTTGGTTAACCCTTAGAGTATGGTTTAATTGTCAAACTCTAACTTATTACCATTATTATAATGAACTGTGAATGACTTAAGAAACTCATTTCTTCATTCATTCAATCCCCTTGGTCAAGATTTTATTCATCTCATTCATTATAATCATAGAGCTCAAATTCTTTACCGAGAGTTGACGGATTCTTTACTGACTAATAATTAATTTTACAAGTATTTAAATCATACCCAATGTCCATTCAACTAGCACCCTAGGGTATTAGGTGTCCGGAATCAAAGTATAATAAATACATTATCAATTACTATGATAGTTACAAGTCAAAGGAACTCTATTACTATGTTCATTTTGAGAATATCCTATTGACAAATATGTGATAATTATAACCATTAGGAATTCTCAAAGTGAGTCAGTTCAATGGTCATATCTCTATATGCACCATATATATATATATATAATTTAATAAATGAGATCTATTAATCTTCATCCAATGAATCACGTAAATACCAAACAAGTAACAACACATAGTATATATAAATATATTGATATTGATTGTGTTATTTTTTATTTTTTTCTTGTTCATTTAAATTAAAAAATATTTTGTACTAGTGACTAATTTATTATCTTTTTTTACAGTATGAATTATATCTAAGAATTGATATTTAATTATTATTAATATATTTTTAAAAATATGTATTAAATTTTAATTTTATAATTTTATAATTTTATTTAATTATGACCAGGTCAACTGGGTAAATCAGTGATTTATTGGTTGAACCAGTTATCCAGTGACCCAGTCATATGACCGGGTCAATTACCGGTTCGGTTCTGATAACTATGCTCCAAATTATGAAGATCAACCACAATGTAATGGTCACTTCTTCCTATTTTTGATTATGATATAGACTTTTCTTTTCCAGTCAAGAGTCCAATAACATCTAATTGAAAAAAAAAAGAATTAAAATTATCAAATTAAGAATAAATAAATGAATAACATAATAAATTACTTATAAATTAAAGAAATTTTACCAATTTATTTTATATTAAACGATAAAAAAATCGCAATACAATTTTAAACATTTGTATAATTTAAAACCACCAATATTTATTTAATACACCATATGCTAATACTAAGAGTATGTTCTAAAAAGATATATTCGTAAAAATAGATATAATATGATTACAAATATAACATAAACAAATTTGTTAAATAAAAGGTAAACAAATATGCTTACTAATGCCTTTGTTAAATTTTGCAAATTGGAGAATAAGTACGTATTCGGTTGTTTGGTGATCACATAGATAATTGAATAATTGGGTTGTAAATTGATCTCACAGTATGCACCTTATTTTTCTTTATTTCTAAATAAAAGCAAGAATTAAGAAAAATAAGTAGTAATATATAATGAAAAAGATAAAATATTTTGCATATGTATAGATAATTGTTACAAAATAAAATCTCATTGTGAAATATTAAAATTTCACATACTCCAAATCATGAAGATCAACCACAATATAATGGTCACTTCTTCCTGTTTTTTATCATGATATAAGCTCTTCTTTTTCAGTTAAGAGTCCAATAACATCTAATTAAAAAAAAATTAAAAGTGTCAAATTAAGGACAAATAAATGAATAACATAATAAATTACTTATAAATGAAAAAATTTTTACCAATTTATTTTATATTAAACGATAAAAATAACAATATAGTAATAAAAGGATATACCTTTAAAAAAGTCGCAATACAATTTTAAACGTTTGCATAAATAAACTATTAAAATTTATGTTATCGATAAAATGATGCTATTATATAATTTTTTGGCAAAAATTAAAATAAAAATTTTTTTATGTAGATTAATACAAATTAACTACGTACCAAATAAGTTGGATTGTTCATTTGTTTGTTTCAATATATTAGCATGAGCAAGAAAATTGAAATGATTGTCAGGAATTTTATGATCATCGACCGTATTTATTATACGTGACTCCTTCTTAAAAGTTATTCTATACACGTGTGCAGTCGGAAGATAAATTCCGCTTGATTCCTCAATCACAAAATCTGAGAAGACATAGACCTACCCCTCAATCAGTTCATTCTCAAACATCTTTACTAAATAATTTTTGATTGAACAATGAATTTTATCACATTGTAAAACAAATTAAATATAAAAGCTATTAGCACTTATAAACCTATTAAATGGTATTGTCTTTGATTGCAAGGGTTTACTTATCAAACAAATTTAAAATATGAAAAAAAATATTTATAAATTGGATCTAGCATTAGTTGAAAGAATTATGAAAAATAATCAACTAACTTTAACATCCATTAGAACTATTTCTATATAAGTCGTCTTGCTCTTGTCAAATTTAGATGAGACTTTTCATAACCTTATAATTTTTGCCTTTATTTTCCAAATTTTTTTCATCACATAATCTACCATAGATAATACTATTGATAGAATCGTAAAAATAATAAATATAAATTCTCTAAATAATAAATAATTATAAAAATTTACTATTACTCATTATATATATACACTCACATTAATTATAGACGTTAATAATTAGCCAATATATTTTATTAACCTTTATAATTAATTCAATAGAGATACTTGCTCAGTTTATATGTTATCTACATTAATTATATACCAATATTTTTAGGAAAGAGCTAAAAGAGGAGATATATAAATATATATAATATTATTCTCAAATCTCATTTAATATTCTCAATTATCATACTATTATTATATTTTTGGTGCTAGTAAAGAATATAATAATATTCTATTTTAAATTAATATAATTATTTATTTGATCAAATCAAAATAATAATTAAATAATTCTATAGCAAAAATTAAAACACTCGTTAGTGTGTGACCCCATATGTTCAATACTAAGCGGGTAGTAAATTAGTCATACTAAATTTATTAATCAAGATTGGCGTCTAGCAACACTCCTCAACGACTCAATAGTATGAAGTAATATATTTTTACTAAGAACCTTAGAAGAACAAAGTATAATTCCTTCCATCTTTCCAACTCTTGATTAACCCTTAGAATATGGTTTAATTGTCAAACTCTAACTTGTTATATTATTATAATGAACTGTGAATGACTTAAGAAACTCATTTCTTCATTCATTCAATCCCCTTGACCCAGGTTTTATTCATCTTAGTCATTATAATTATAGAGCTCAAACTCTTTATTGAGAGTTGATGGATTCTTTATTGACTAATCATTAATTCTACAAGTATTTAAATCATACCCAATGTCCATTCAACTAGCACCCTAGGGTATTAGGTATCTGAAATCAAAGTATAATAAATACATTGTCAATTACTATGATAGTCGCAAGTCAAAGAAACTTTATTACTATGTTCATTTTGAAAATATCCTATTGACAAATATGCGGTAATTATGACCATTAGGAATTCTCAAAGCAGTAATGAACCCAAAAAATTTTAGGAGTGGGGCAAAAATATATATACTAAAATAAATTTTGTTGAATATTATTAATTATATAGAGATATAAAAATTAAAAATAGTTAATGAACACTTTTTTTTCTTAAAATACTATTCATTATATATAATTTATAAAAACATAATTTTTTATTTCTAAAACTTGAACTTAAAGTATTTTAATTAAATTATAGATAATCTATTATCCTAACTAATTTTTTTATGCACATTTAATAATAAAAGACTGAATTAATTGGCACATTAGCACCTAATAATACACTAATATTTATAATTTGAAACTAGAATTATATATAAATATTAAAAAAATTAAATTTATATATGAAAAGTATATTTATATAAAATAATAAAAATTTAATTTACAATTTTTTTCTTTCTTTCTTTTTAAAATAATCAAATTTGTTATATATTTTTTTAATTTAATTTTGATATAATATTAGATGAAAGATTTTTATGCATTTGTTTAATTATGTATTGTAATTAAAATATTTTTTTATTATTATTTTTAAAAATAAAAAATATATTCTAAATTAATAAATTAATCAATTTATTTTAAAATTTTATATGCAACATATAGGTACATATAATAGAATAAAAAATAAAAAATAAGTAATAAAGATGAATAAATTGAGAGTAAAATAAAATATATAAAGTTATGAATAGAATAAAACATTAGATTAATACCTAAACTATAATTGTTTGAATTAAAATTTGCAATTGAAAATATCAAAAAGAGAAACAATGAAATTGGAATATACATAGAATCATGGAGAGCTATATAAAAAAACATGGAGAATTTGAAATTTACCTTTTGATGAAGAGAAGATTATCATTAGATAAAAAATAGAAAAAAAAAGGATTGAAAATATAAAAATAAGAAAAATTAAATTTGATTAGGTTAAATAATAGTAAAAATAATAAAAAAATAAAAAAATGAATTTGAGACTTTGGCCGATTAAATTTAGTTTATTTGTAGTAGGATCATTTAAAATAAAAAATGAGCCATATTATGTATATACTTTAAAAAAAATAAAAAATACAGTGGAGCATGTGCCCCTCATGGTTCCCTGTCTCAAAGTGAGTCAGTTGAATGGTCATATCTTTATATGCATAATCTATATATATAATTTAATAAATGAGATCTATTAATCTTCATCCAATGAAGACTATTATATATATATATATTGATCTTTTCGGATTATAATGTCCTTTTTAATAATCTTATGACCAAGAACAATTTAGATTAAATTATAAAAGATTCATCTTTCAATATTATGATCACTATCACAATGATAAATCTTTAAATTTAATCAAGAACCTTATTATATTAACATTTTAATATAATAACAATAATAAATTATTTGACACATGATTAATTAGATTGTGATCATACTATTTATTCCTAACATATATATACTTACATGTAAGAGCTCTAGCTTTTCCTTATCATCGGCCCAGGAAAATAATAATAATAATAATAATAATAATAATAATAATAATAATAATAATAATAATAATAATAAGTATAATTCTTTTATCTTTTTTAAAATATTTTATTATAATAAAAATTATTTAAAAATTTTAATAAATTTTAAACTTAAAGTATCATAAAATTTAATTTAATTATTTTTAAAAAATAATTTTTTTAAATAAAATAATAAATCATGAATAATTTATTATTTTAAAAACTCGCGGTGTTATATCTCTCACATTCCAACCAATAATATTGTCATGATCCATAAACCATTGCTTGAAAAGAGAGATATATAAGAGTCTATGATTAATGATATTGCCTCACTGGAGGTGCGACACTGGCCCTTAGAGGATTTACTTCTCCTTCTTTATGCCTGGTAGATTTTTCAGAACTTTGCACCTTTCCTGACATAAACTCTTTCGCTGGAGAATTATTGAGAAAGGTTGGCCTCTATTGTTTATTAGTTCCATACAAAAGAGTTTGCAACATCAAATGAGATGTAGTTGCCTGACTTTCCACTATGGTACCTATTCGGTATGTTGGGTTACCGGATGGTTTAGATGCGAAGATGGATCCTGCCTTGGTTTGAGTTCTGGGAACGGTTCGCGCTGTCGGCCGACTTTTCGAACTCCCGATGGGTTGAAGGGGTGTCACCTGCAAGGATACTCCGACGCCCAAGTCAGTGTGGAGTGCAGGTGGAAAAAGAAGAAAGTTATGATGACGTACCTTGGAGGAGGGGTAGGACCCTCCTCTTATATACCCTGTCAGTAGGGCGGGCCCCGCAAGGGGAGGCCACCTTCCAAGAAGCTTCGCTTTCCCCAGCTGTCAAGCAGCTGTCAGTCAAGACGCATGTTCGGATCCTGGGTCCAAGCGGATTGTAAACACCGACCTGGCCGTATAGGCCGGTCAGTTGCGGGTCAGGCGGTAACCCTGCTCAGCTGGGCTGGGCCGTAATAGTGCCCCCAACGCACCAAATGCGGATGTGAGCGCTGTGTATGGCGCGTTCTCTTTCTCCTTTTGCCAGTCGTCGTCTTGCCAGTCTCTCGTAGTGAGGACATGCCTCCTACGCGTGCACAGATCTGTTCGTTGTGGGGGTGCGTTCTTTGTCGTCTCGTTTACCGCATCGAGCATTTAATACTCTTAATGGCAGTTTAAAACCTTGCGAGAAAAGACCATCATACCCCTGTCTTTCGCGCTTCTCAGGGTTGGTTTCCTTTACAGTTTCCATTTGGTTTTGCCTCAGTTCCACTGCATTTTCATTACTTTCTCCTCTCTCTTGCAAAAACCTCTATCGCAGACCCCTGCTTCATCCAGATTCTTGTCAGTTCTTTAATCCCTTTCCATTATCATCCTTATCCTGGTAAGCTTCCTATCATTTTTCTTAGTACTGGTGTTTATTTTTGGCTTTGCATGCGCATTTGGTATGAATTGCTTGATGCGGATTGCGTATCCTCTTGTGTTTTAGCATTAGGTAGGTACTGTAGAGGGGTTACCATTTTAGGATTTTATTTTTTCGGCCTTCTTATTTCGAGGATTATGACTGATGGATAGGAAATCTGTAGTTTTCTGGTAGTGTCGTAGCTTTCTAGTAGTACTTCTGACCTCCCAGCCTTATAGACTGATTTTGAGTGGTGCCCTCACTGTAGGTATGGATCAGCGTCGTGTCGTAAGGGTCGTGAGGCCGGCCCCATACGACCGGTACGCCTGGGTGACGTCAGACGTAAAGGAGGCCCCAAACCAGATGTCCCTGGAGGAACTTGAGGAGTTCCGACAGCCCTGCTATCTTTGCGGAGGAACCGACGAGGAAGCTAATTACGCGGCCTTCGAGCGTATATATGAATTAAATATGCACTCTCCCTAGGTTCCCGATTGGATGTGGTTGTATAAAGCCATGTTTACTCGCTTGGGAGTTTGCCTTCCCTTCACCCCTTTTCAGATGGCGCTACTGAATCATTGTGACGTAGCGTCATCCCAACTGCATCCGAACAGCTGGGCGTCCATCCGCTGTTTCGAGATGGTATGCGAGTATTTGGAGCTGCCGATCTCCATTGAAGTATTTCTTTTCCTTTTTAATCTGACAAACCCCTCGAAGGAGGGGAAGGCTAAAAAAGGTTATATGTCCTTTCGGGCGGCTCAAGGCTGGTGAATCTTTGGTGTGTTTGAAGATTCTTATGATGGTTTTAAGGACAAGTACTTCAAGGTCCACCTAGCCGAAGGTCGGCACCCCCTTTTGGTTAACTCTAGAAGGGGAACGTCGCATACCAACGTACTGGAGTTTTAGGGCAGGGGCCAACGCTTTTACCAAGATAACATACAAGGGGTTGTCTCCCGAAAACAAGAGGGTTGCCGACGTTCTGTTGGCTGTTTTCGGGAAAAACCTTGTCAACCCTCATCTTCTCATGGGTGACCAGGATATGGCCAGGAATTATATTCGTGAGTAATTGTCTAGCTTGTCTAGCGGTTTGTTTTCCCTTGCATGTTGTTTTCCTTTATCTGTTCGATTTGACGGTTAGTTATTTTCCGTGTTTCGCTGCAGTGTCAATGTCTGCCGAGGTGACCGGACTCAAGGGCTTGTTCAACACTTTTTTGGCCGGTAGTGATGATGATTCCGCTACCCCTGCTCAGGAGACTGCTGCCAACGATGTTACTGAGCTGGAGGTCCAGTCCCAGTTGGGCCAGGGGGAGGGGTCCGAGGCCAACGCCTCTTCGGGTCCTCGGCTGGAGGCGGGGGATGGATCTGTCTCACGACCTGACAGGGCTGAGGAGGAAGGTGACAATCCAAAGAAAAGGAAATCTTCCGCCAGCCCCGAATTTGAAATAATTGAGGAGCCAAGGAACAAGAGGTCGTCTTCCAGCCCGGAGGGGGTTCTTACCGTCATGGAGAAGAACTTTGATGCCGGGAACTTTATCGATTCCCAGCTGCTTCCCGGCATGGAGGACTTTTTCTCCGGTGGGGACCTTGCTTCGCAAGTGAGGTGGATGTACTGCTGCTTGCTTCGAGGTGTTGCAATTGTGAGGAAGGCAGAATCTGCCTTAGTGGGAGCGCAGACTCTGGAAACAAAGCTTGAGTCTTCAGTCAAGGCCAACTCTAAGTATAGGGACAAAGTGAAGCTACTTCGGGAGCAACTGATTGCCGCCGAGGAGAGGGCCAAGGCGGCCGAGGAGAAGGCTAAGGCCACTAAAGAGGAAGCCGAGAGTGCCGAGGAAAAGGTGAAGACTGCTGACGCTTCCGTGGCGCGTCTCATCGAGCGGGAGCTTACTTTGGAAAGTCAGCTTAATGCTGCTCAGGGTGCAGTGGTCGCCTTAGAGAAGGAGCGTGATGAGGCTCTCTCTTCAGCCAAGACTGCTTATAATGAAGCTGTTGAGTTCAAGAAGAGGTATAAGGACACAGTTAAGCAGGGAAAGAATGCTATCTTGATGACCGAGGAGGCTCTAAAGGCACAAGTAAAGCTCCTGGCCCCCGAGTTCGACACCTCCGCCGTTGGCATTTTTAAGACCATCAGGGATGGCAAAATTATTGATATACCGAAGAAGTGATTTATGTACTTTTGTAACTCATGTACTTTTGTGACTTGTAGTTTTTCCTTACAATCTTGTGAAACTGTTTGAATTTGTTCGCCGTTGGTTTGACGAGTGTTTATTTCCCGTCTTGTCGGCGTTTATTTTTCCTTATTTTCTTTACTGTTTGTTGGCATTAACTTATTTGTTCATGAACGTTTCGTCATTTAGTTGGTAACTCACGAAGCCGGGTTATGGCCTTTACCATTTTAGCAGCCGCACATTGTGGCGTTTGACGCTTTTGTGGTCCTTGGGGTGATCAGCCCCGAGACCGTTTATTCGTTATGGCGCCTTATTTAATAACAAGCAGTGTGAAAAGCAAATAATAATAATAAAGGGGTGGCGAATAGCAATGGTAACTGATTTGAATGTAACACGATAGCAAATGTGAAAGTAAAAATTGACAAGTAATTCGTCATAAAGCGTTCTTACTAAATTGGCGAGTCTATTCTATGAGTAGAATCTTCTCAAGTTACTCACGTTCCATGTTCTCGAGATTTCCTTGCCGTCTAATCGTTCTAACTTGTAGGCGCCCTTACAATCACCTCTTTCACCCTATAAGGACCTTCCCAGTTAGCCGTTAGCTTTCCTTCCCCAGGTGTCAGGACCCCAACATCATTGCGCCTTAAGACCAGGTCGTCCCGCTCGAATTCTCTTTTGAGCACCTTGGCATTGTAGCGCAGGGCCATTCTATGCTTTAGCGCCATTTCTGATAGATGGGCCATCTCCCTTGCTTCATCCACCAAGTCCTTTTCTACGGCCTCTTCGACTCTCCCTAAGAGTAGTCGTGGGCTCGGCTCCCCGACTTCCACAGGTATTATTGCCTCTACCCCATACGTGAGTCGGAAAGGCATTTTCCCGGTGGCCGATTGTTGGGTTGTGCGGTAAGACCAGAGGACCGAGGCCAGTTCATCCGCCAACGCTCCCTTCTTCTGGTCGAGTCGCCTCTTGAGGCCCTGCAGGACGATCTTGTTTGCAGCCTCCACTTGTCCATTGGTCTGGGGGTGCTCTACTGACAAAAACTTTTGCTTTATCCCCAAACCGGCAAGGAACTCTCCAAATTTTTTATCGGCAAACTGCGTCTCGTTTTCCGAGATGACGGCCTATGGGATGCCGAATCTTGCTATTATCTGTCTCTAGATGAACTTTCGACAATTCACTGAGGATATGCTGGCCAACGGCTCTGCCTCTATCCACTTTGTATAATAGTCAATCGCCACTATCAGGTACTTGACTTGTCCTGGCCCGACCGGGAAGGGTCCTAATAGGTAAATTCCCCATTGTGAGAAAGGTTGGGAAGTCGTGAGAAAGCTGAGTTTGGTTGCTGGCGCTTTGTGGAAGCTGGAGTTTTTCTGGCATCTCTTGCACCTTTTCACGAACTCCTTAGAGTCCGCCATCAGGGAGGGCCATTAGTATCCGGCTTTGATGAGCTTCATAGCTAGGGCCTTCCCTCCGATGTGGTGACCGCATCATCCTTCATGGACTTCCCGGAGGACGTACTCCGTTTGGTCGGGGCGCAGGCATTTCAGCAGTGGTTGGCTATGTCCTTTTTTAAACAACTGGCCCTGTATGATTGCATACTTGGCCGCCTTTCACCTTATTATTTTGGCCGCCTACTCGTTGCTAGGGAGCCTTGCCTTTTCTAAGAATTCGATGATCGGGTCCATCCAACAAGGTTCGAACTGGGTTAGCTGTAGCACCACTGCTGCTTCTTTCATCAAACCTTGAATGAGCGACCGGTTGCCAGTCCCTGGCTTTGTGCTTGCTAGCTTGGACAGGAGGTCTGCCCGTGTGTTCTTTTCTCTCGGAACGTGTTGGATCGTGACCTCCTCAAACTGCTTGCTCAATTCTTTGACTTTCTCCAGGTACTTCTGTAACAGTGAGTCTCTGGCTTGGTAGGTCCCATTGATCTGAGAAGTAACGACCTGCGAGTCACTACACACTTCCAGTCTTGTGGCTCCGACTTCCCTTGCTAGAGCTAGGCCGCTGATAAACCACTATTTATGGTTTATCTTGTGCTCAATTGAGTGGTTTTTATCAAGTCTTTGCATACTTGTTCATATAATTCGCATGTTTTACATTATCTTTCTTGATTTTGTGCTATGATTGAAAACATGTTTCTTTGGTCTTAATTTAGCTAATTTTAATCCTCTCTTATTACCATTCGATGTCATGATATGTGTGTTAAATGTTTTCAGAGATTACAAGGCAGGAATGGCTCAGAGGATGGAAAGGAAGCATGCAAAAGTGGAAAGAATATACGAAGCTGAAGGAACTGAAAAGCTGTCAGCCCTGACCTTTTCGTACTTAACTGACCATATGAGGCGGTTCCAAATGAGGCGGTTCCAGTTGCGTTGGAAAGCTAACATCCGGGGCTTCGAAATGATATATAATTTGCCATAGTTGCCATGCTGTTAGGCAACGCACGTGTGGACGACGCGTACGCCTGACAGTGCCGCGTGCTGGACGTATCAGAAATCGCTGGGGGCAATTTTTGGGCTACTTTTGACCCAGTTTTCGGCCCAGAAAACACAGATTAGAGGCTATAAAGTGGAGGAATCAATTCATTCATTCAGACAACTTTCATACACATAATTTTAGGTTTTTAGATGTAGTTTCTAAAGAGGGAGTCTCTCTCCTCTCTCTAGGATTTAGGATTCCTAGTTTTATGCTGTTGAGTTGGATATTACAAAGAGTTGCTACCTCCGTTGAAGTCATTATTCTAGTTTGTTTTCTTTGTCTCTTACTCTTTCATATCCTTAATTTTTGTTCAAAGTTACAATTGGATTGTTTTTAGAATTTATTAATGCAAGGAATACCTTTTCATTTAATTTTATTATTTATTTAATTGCTTTCAATTTTATTTCCATTATCATGTATCTTTTCTACTCCCTTCTCCCAACAACGAAGATGGTATCCATGTTGATGGAGTAGACTCCCAACTTGACTTGGGGGTTGATTAAAATGAGACCCTTGAGTTGGAATGCTTAAGTGATTAGTTAAATTGGAAGTTGTTGGCTAATTCTCTATTTAATAACGCTAGTCCTTCCCAAGGAAGGGACTAGGATTTGCGAATAAGAGTTAGCTCAATCACTTGACTTTCCTTTATTTAGTAAGGGTTAAATAAGTGAAAATAACAATCTTTTGATACTACACTTGATAAAATCCAACAAGGATAGAACTTCCAATTAATCATTCCCCTGGTCAAGGCTTTTTATTCCGAATATATAAATCTCTTTTAATTTACATTGCTTCAATTTATAATCATTTATTTTTCCACTCTCCAACTCCCAAAATTTCTCATAAAATCTCATAACCAATAATAAACACACTTCCCTGCAATTCCTTGAGAGACGACCCAAGGTTTAAATACTTCGGTTATAAATTTTATTAGGTTTGCTTTAGTGACAAACAAGTTTTTGTACGAAAGGATTCTTTGTTGGTTTAGAAACTATACTTTCAACGAGAATTTATTTGCAAAATTCTTTACTAGCAAAAATCCGATCGTCAGCCACCCAACAGGGCCTCATATTCTGCTTGGTTGTTTGACACCGGAAAATCAAATTTGACTGACTGCTCGTATATAACTCCAGCTGGGTTCTCCAGGATGATTTCTGCTCCTCCGAACGTTTGGTTAGATGCTCCGTCAACATGGAGCTTCCACCGTGTGCTCGACGCCCCATCTGGGTCCCCTGTTACTTCTACCAGGAAATCAGCCATGGCTTTAGCCTTGATCGCGTGCCTGGGTTCATACTGTAAGTCATACTGGGAGAGTTCAACAACCCAAGTCATCATTCTACCTGCCAAGTCGGGTTTCTGGAGTACTTGCCGGATTGCCTGATTCGTCCTGACGACTACTTGGTGTCCTTGAAAGTACTGCCAAGGCCTCGTCGATTACGGCCAAGTACAAATATAGCATTTCTCCCTTCTTAAGTCTTGTGAGGACGGGTGGTGCCGAGACTATTTCTTTGAATTGTTTGAAAGCTTCTTCACATGCCGGGGTCCACTCGAACGCAATCCCCTTCTTCATCAGGTTAAAGAAAGGTAGAGCTTTGGCCGTCGATGCGCCGAGGAAACGGGATAGTGCTATGAGCCTGCCCGCCAACCTTTGGACATCTTTCACGCTTCCCGGGCTCTTCATCTAAAGGATTGCATCACATTTTTCTGGGTTGGCCTCCACCCCTCGTTGGGTTATCATAAACCCCAAGAACTTACCGGCTTCGATGGCGAAGGCACACTTCAGCGGATTGAGCCTCATTCCGTGCTGACGAAGAGATGCGAAGACACTTTCCAGGTCACTTAAAAGGGCCTCGAGCCTGGCGGTCTTGACCAAGATATCGTCTACGTTTACGTATACCTTTACCGTCTTGCCGATGAGGTCCCTGAAGACCTTGTTCATCAGCCTTTGGTATGTGGCCCTACGTTCTTCAGTCCGAATGGCATGACTTTGTAGCAATATGTCCCTCCTGGCATTATGAATGCCGTTTTCTCTTCATCTGGCGGGCGCATCGGTATCTGATTATACCTAGAATAGGCATCCATGAAGCTTAGATATCGGTAACCCACCGCTGCGTCGACAAGAGCATCGATGTTCGGTAGGGGGAAGGAATCTTTGGGACATGCTTTGTTAAGGTCGGAGTAATCCACGCACATTCTCCATTTCCCGCTAGGCTTTTTAACCAGGACCATGTTTGCAAGCGAAGTCGAATAATCGAGTTCCCGAATGAAGCCCGCTTCCACTAGGCTGGCCGTCTGTTTGGCCACCTCTTCCGCCTTTTCTTAGGACATTTTTCTCCTCCTTTGGGCCACTGGCTTTGCCTCCGGTCTCACGGCCATATGGTGTGACATGAATTGGGGGTCTATACCCGGCATGTCGGCCGGCGTCCAGGCAAACAAGTCGCCGTTGGCTCTAATAATCTCTATGAGGGGTTCTTTTAGGTTGTGGGGCAGATTCCTGGTTACAAAGGTAAACTTCTCATCTGAATCACCGACCTTGAACTTTTTAAGATCTCCCTCTGGTTCCGGCCTGGTTTGTCATCAACCCTGGCATCTAGGTCGGCAAGAAAGACATCGGACGCTTCTTTAGATTTCTTTCTCAAGGAGAGGCTGGCGTTGTCGCATGTGACTGCCGTCTCTAGGTCTCCCCTGATGGTCCCAACCGATTCATCATCAGCAACAAACTTCATTAGCAATAACTTGGTAGATATCACTGCCCCAAATTCGTTGATGGTCTTCCTCCCCAGGATGAGGTTGTAGGCCGTCGAGTCTCTTAAGACTACGAACTCCGCCATTAGCAACCTCTTCCCCCTGCCTCCGCCTATGAAGACCGAGAGGGAAATTACACCGTCTGGCTTGATGAAGTTATCACCTAGGCCTACCACGCCATGCTGGTGACCTATGAGGTCAGCGTCTCGTAGGTCCAGGGCATCAAATACATTGCGAAACATGATGTTGGAATCAGCTCCTGTGTCCACCAAGATCCGCTTTACTAGGCCGGTGCCTACCCTGGCCATGATCACCATCGGCGGACTCTCTGCAACCTCATCAAACCTTTGATCCTCGGGGCCGAAAGATATCGAGGGTAACCTCCGAGAGGTCGGCGCGGGGCCAGAGGACATAGCTAGAACCTTGGCGTCCTTCTTATTAGACGACTTCGACCTGGGAGGGACATCCCTTCCAATCACCACATTCACCATGGTGAGGGCACGCTCCGTGTCCTCCTCGGGTTCCCGTTTCTGCTATACGGCATGGCTTTTGTCCTCAGTTGATCGGTCGCTCCTCCTAGGTTCCCTTATTAGGTGGGCAAACTCGGCCAGCTTTCCTTCTCGGATGGCCTGCTCCAGGGCGTCCTTCAGGTCGAAGCAGTCTTGGGTCTTGTGGCCATATCCCTTGTGATAATCGCAATAGAGGTTCTTGTTTCCTCCTGTCCTGTCCCTGAGTTGTCGGGGCTTCGACAAGATGCCCTTGTCAGTGATTTGCTGATAAACCTCGACGATTGGAGCCGCTAGGGGGTGTAGTTGGTGAACTTCCCAACACGGGGAAAGGGTTTGAAAGTCTTGGCCGTCCCTCCGTCTCTGGAGTGTTCCTTGGACCTCTCACCACCACTAGATGGGCGGGCACTAGGGTATGCAGGCTACCGTTTATTGGCTGCTGACAAACCCCAATTTGACGGTTTATCTTGTATTGATTTTTGGGGATTTTATCACCTTTTACCCACATGTATTCAATGAAATAGAATGGTTTTGTGATTGTCTCCTTATTTGTACCTAGATGTGAAAACATGCTTTTAGACCCTTAATTTGATGGTTTTTCATTCACCTTTGATTCCATAAGATGCCTTGATATATTTGTTAGTGGTTTCAGATTGAAAAGGCTAGGAACGGATCAAAGGAGTGAAGAGGAAAGCATACAAAGTGGAGAAATCATGAAAAGTCAAAGAAGTTGAACTCGCCCATGGACGCGCGCGCACACCTGGCGCTTGCGCGCACCTGCGAATCACCCCATGGACGCGTACGCGTGCTGTGCGCGTACGCCTCGGTGCTGGTTTATGATTTTTTAATGAAAACATGACCAACGAATTCTCAAGGGTTATGGGGCCCAATCCCAACCAATTTTGGCGCCAAAGATGCTATTTAAAGCCAAGGATTGAAGAGCAAGGGGATTCCAATCATACACACTCATTAGGATTAGTTTAGAGTTAGTTTCTAGAGAGAGAAGCTCTCACTTCTCTCTAGAATTAGGATTAGGTTTAGTTCAATAATCTTAGATCTAGGTTTTAATTCATGCTTTCATCTCCTTCTATCTCTCAATTCTTTGTTGCTACATTCATCTTCTTCCATTCTTTTATTGTAATTTCCTTTATGTTGTTCTTATATTTTGTTGTAGATCTAGTATTGTTCCTTCTACTTTCTTCCAATTTAATAAGAGGTAATTCATAATAATTGTTCTTCTTTGCTTCTCTATTGTTGATCTCTTGCCTTTGTAGTTGTAGATTCCTTTAATTCTTGCAATTAATAATGTTTACTTCTATTGCACTCTATGTGTTTGTTGAAATGTCTCTTTTAGTTTTAGTGTAGATTTTGTTCCTCTTGGCCTAGGTAGAGTAATTAGTGACACTTGAGTTATCTAATTCCTTTGTTGATTGATAATTGGAGAGATTGCTAATTGGTTTGGAGTGCACTAAAGCTAGTCTTTCCTTGGGAGTTGGCTAGGACTTGTGGCTCAAGTCAATTCATCCACTTGAATTTTCTTTAATTAGTAAGGGTTAACTAAGTGGTAGCAATGAACAATTCTCATCACAATTGAGAAGGATAACTAGGATAGGACTTCTAATTTTCATACCTTGCCAAGAGCCTTTTATAGTTGTTAGTTTATTTTCATTGCCATTTACTTTTCATGCTTCTTATCCAAAACCCCAAAATAACTCATAACCAATAACAAGACACTTTATTACAATTCCTAGGGAGAACGACCCGAGGTTTGAATACTTCGGTTTATAAATTTTAGGGGTTTGTACTAGTGACAAACAACTTTTTGTATGAAAGGATTAGTGATTGGTTTAGAAACTATACTTGCAACGAGATTTCATTTGTGAAATTCTATACCATCAAAAATCCATTCGTCAAAATGGCGCCGTTGCCGGGGAATTGCAATGGTGTTATGTTATTGGTTATAGTATATATGTGAATAGTGTGAATATCTTGCTTTTTGCTTTATTTGCTAGTTGTAGAATTTTATTTCTCTTATTTTCCATTATCTTTTGATTTTTGTTTTCTCTTTCCATTATGAATTCTCATTTTGGCTATGAGTGTGATTACAACTATGTTGTAGGTGATGAGGACTATAATGGAGATGTGTATCAAGGATGGGACAATCAAAGGTGGGAAGAGCCATATGCTTATGATCAATCATCATGGCAACAACCCCCACCAATGCACTATGAGAAAGAGCCATTCTTTGATGCATATCAATCAAATGGCTATGGTGGATCTCCTTGTGATTTCCAAGAACCACCACTATATGCCTATGAGTCATATCCTCAACATGACCCTCAACCACACTCACAAGCCTATTTTCAACAAACACATCCATATGACCGTGATCCTTACCTACCATACCAACCTCCTTTTGAACCATATGAGCCATACATGGAACCACAATTCCAAGATTACTACTTCCAAGAACCACTTCAATACACACCACCACCTCACCAAGAAGAACCACCTTCCTATAATGAACCCTTTCTCCAAGACAATGAACCTTCTTATCCACTCCAACCTCTAATGGATGGAACCCTTGGTGTTCTTCTTCAAGGACATGAGGAGATGACAAGGGATGTGCAACAATTCATGACCGCCTTGGATGCGGTGGTAAACCGGTTAGCATCCCAACTTTTGGACACTCAAGGAACTCCCATGGCTCAAGAAGAGCATAGCATGAAGGAGAGATTGGAAACTCCGGTGGAAAAGGAGGAAGGCTACTTTGTGTTAGAACAATTGGAGGAACCTATGACCATTGAAGAAGAGGAAGAAGTGGTTGAAGACTTAGGAGATGCGGAACTTCCATGGGAAGCTAAAATCAAAGAAAATCCCTCCAAGAAGAGTAAATTTGATGTTGAGGAGGAATGTGCACAACCTCCAAGGCATATTCTATATGAAGACTTGGAGAGAATGAAGCAAGAATTGAGTTCCCTTGGTGATGAAGATCATGCACCCAATCTTCTTGGTGAAGAATCCTTTGAATTTGAAGAACCTTCTCCCAATGAATTTAAAAGTGATGTGGAGGTAGATTTCTCTCAACTTCCCATTTATGACTTGAGTGATGTTGAAGAGTTAGAGGAAGTTGATGAACAAAGGATTGAAAATGAAGAAGTTTATGAAGAGGTGGAGATTGACAAGGAAGCAAACAAGGGAGTAGAGCTTGCAAGCACATTGGAGATACCTCTCCCCAAGCCACCACCATCCATTCTCTCATTCAAGTGGGTAAATTCCTTATACTTAAGCTTTGTTATTCCCCTTGAATATGGTTTGCTTGAGACGGATGGTCAACTTAGAAAAATTAGTGGCTTTAAGAGTAAAAAGGAGATGGTTAGTGGTTGGAAGCATCCTTCTAGGTTCATTATGGTCACATGTCCAAAGCTTGATAGCAAAGGTTGGTGTATAACTAGAGTACATGGGTCTAGAAGGATGTTTAGTCACTTTGTTGAGAATTCACCTTGCTCACCACCCACATGGATTAATGATAATCAACTTAGAGATGGGTGTGAAGACAAAATATGGGATCCGAAAACACATGAGGATCAACATTGGGAGCCCATGGTTTGTGAAGAACTCCATCAAAGCTTGGAGATATTAATCTTGAATGATGGAGCTTATTGGAAGTCCAAGCATTGGTGGAAGTTCCAAGATGAGTACAAGCACAAGCCACCTTGAGAGAAGCTCCCCATAAGTCTAACTTAAGGACAATAAACAAAAGTGCTAGGTGGGAGACACCCCACCATGGTAACTTCTTTTCATTTATCTTTTTGTACATATTGGTAGAATTAGTTTAAACTCTTGTTTTGATTGTTTTAATGAGTCTAATTGGTAGTTTAGTATGTTAAATAAGGTTTTATGGTATTTTGGTAGCTGTTTGGAGGTTTAGAATGCTTGGATTGGTGCAAAAACATAGAAAAAATTTTTGAAAAACAGAGCACCATCCACGCGTACGCGCACTGCGTGCGTACGCGTGCATCAAGCGTTTTGGACCATCCACGCGAGCGCGCCATGCATGCGTACGCGTGGATTGAGAAGTTCCAACCTCCATACATTTTCCAGAGAGTTGTGCCTGCGCCGCGCCAACGTTGTGCCTTTGGCACAAACCTATTTGCGCGCTCGCGCACATGACGCGTACGCGTCACTCTCGAAATAAGCCATCCGCGCGCGCGCGGCATGCGCGCGTACGCGCGGATTTCTTTCCTTCACCACATTCTTTTCTTCTCCTCTTTCTATTTCTTTCCTTCTCCTTTCTTCTTCCCTTCTCCTACCCCTCATCCAACACTTCCAAACACCATGGATAACCATTTATTTTAGTTAGTTAATTAGTTAGTTGGTTAGTTGATTAGCTAGTTTTAGTTTAGTTTTCATTTTATTTTCTCTCTTTTCATCATAAGTGTTGGAGTATTGACTTTATTTACTATACATTGCTATATCCCTTATTGCCTAAATGCTATTTTAGCATGAATGTTTTTAGATAATCTTTGTTGGATTCTATGATTGAGGATATATTTTGTTACTTGGTTTTGAGTTCTTCATGCTTACCTTTTGAAAAATACCAAGTGATGAGAATTGTCTTCGAGCTTATAACTCTTTTGAATTGCATGTTGTAGCTAGCCACCATGTGATTTGAACTGTATTCTTTGATTAGGCAATCTCTTGATGGATAATGTTGAGCATTTACCTTAATGCATTGTATTTCATGATTATATCCATCCATATGTTTGACTTGAATGCTTTCATGCTTCTCTAATGCTTGTCTTACCTTACAAGCTTACTTAAAGCATCTCAAGCACACTAGAATAAGTGAAGTGCATGCTTCTTTTGTGACATAGCTTTTATGCTAATGTGTATTCTAAACCGCGCAATTTAGAATTCACACACCTAATATTTCTTAATGTCACACTAATTCACTCACCTCATTCTAGTGATCTACCTCATTCCAACAATGTATGCTTCTTTGCTTTTATATCTTCTCATCTTATGGTGTTATATTTTTGTTTTTCATAACAAATGCACCACAAGCAACCATGGAAGCGGAAGAAAGAACACATAGCAATCCGGAGAGTCGCCGTACCCCCTTGCTCATCTTTGAGTGCACCGAGGATGGTGCAACCTTTTAAGTGTGGGGAGGTCGTCCGACCGGTCGGCAATTTTGGGTGACAAATTTCTAATCCCAACACTTTTGCATTTTATTTTAGGATTTTTACTTTCATTTTCTTATTTTTGCATATGTATACACAATAAGCTTAGTCAAAATAATGAAATTTTTCAAGGATTTCTATCTATAGGGCACCAATTGATTTGAGTGGAAAACTTTTCATAGAACCTGCTTGAATTATATATTGTGGAACATGATTTATGAGCTAAGAACACAAGCTTGTGAGATTTGAGCCTAATGGTGTGGTTACATCTTATAACCACTTATTCTTCCTTCTTGTGTGCATTATTCTCTTTCTATGATTGTAATCTTTGATTTGTTTGATTCTTTATGTCCATTATTTTGTGTATTCATGCATTTATGTGATTGAGGCCATCATTTCATTTAGCTCACTTACCCAAATAGCCTTACCTTTTATCTTCCATTGTTAGCCAAATTTGAGCCTACGATTAACCCACTTGTTCTTAATTTAGCACATTACAAGCCTTAAAGCGAAAAAAACAATAAATGTCCTTATTTGGATCTTTGATTAGCTTAGGCTAAAGTGTGTGTATCATTCAAGTGTGGGAACCTTGGGACATTGGGTGAACAAAAGGGTAGTTTTGTATTATTATTGTAAATATTGGGAATTGGGTACATGCTCATGTATTGATTAAATGTATAGACCTTATGCATTGGTACTCTTGTATATAGTTTGAAAGAAAGAAAAAATGAGAAAAACAAAAAAAAAAATATATATGAAAAGTATAGAAAAAATGGAAAAAAGAAAGAAAACGAAAAAGAAAGAAATAAAAAGGGGACAAAATGCCCCAAGGTGAAGCTCAATAAGATCAATGCATATGAGTTGTGAAATGAAAAGAAAATGCATGAGTATGTGAAAAGGTGAAAAATGGGTAGCTAGATTAGAACTTAATTGTATAGGATGTCATAGGTTAGGTGGGAAGTTTAAGCTTATCAAAGATTCAAATTTCAAGCTCACTTGACCAAATATGCATCCTACCTTGACCCTAGCCCCATTACAACCAATGAAAAGACCTCATGATACTTGTATGCATGCATGAAATAAATGTTGATTGTTAGAAGAAAAACAGATCTTGGAAAGCATGAAATAGAGGAGAATTGAGTGAATCAACCCTAAACACTTGAGCGAATAGAGTGCAAACACCACCGGTGAGGGTTTGATGCTCAATTACATGTTTTCACCCATGATCATCATTCTTCATGCAAGTTTGTAAAAATATTTAATAACTCAATTCAATTGTGGATTAAACTTGCTAGTCCTTAGCCCTTGTGCATATATGTTTCTTGGGAATTGATTTATTTTGACCCAGCACTTGCATTCATTTAGATAGTTGCATATAGGTAGATTGCATTTAGTTAGTTTCCATTGAATAAATGCCATACCCTTACTTCATTCTTGGTTTAAGCATGAGGACATGCTTGGTTTAAGTGTGGGGAGGTTGACAAACCCCAATTTGACGGTTTATCTTGTATTGATTTTGGGGATTTTATCACCTTTTACCCACATGTATTCAATGAAATAGCATGGTTTTGTGATTGTCTCCTTATTTGTACCTAGATGTGAAAACATGCTTTTAGACCCTTAATTTGATGGTTTTTCATTCACCTTTGATTCCATAAGATGCCTTGATATATTTGTTAGTGGTTTCAGATTGAAAAGGCTAGGAACGGATCAAAGGAGTGAAGAGGAAAGCATACAAAGTGGAGAAATCATGAAAAGTCAAAGAAGTTGAACTCGCCCATGGACGCGCGCGCACACCTGGCGCTTGCGCGCACCTGCGAATCACCCCATGGACGCGTACGCGTGCTGTGCGCGTACGCCTCGATGCTGGTTTATGATTTTTTAATGAAAACGTGACCAACGAATTCTCAAGGGTTATGGGGCCCAATCCCAACCAATTTTGGCGCCAAAGATGCTATTTAAAGCCAAGGATTGAAGAGCAAGGGGATTCCAATCATACACACTCATTAGGATTAGTTTAGAGTTAGTTTCTAGAGAGAGAAGCTCTCACTTCTCTCTAGAATTAGGATTAGGTTTAGTTCAATAATCTTAGATCTAGGTTTTAATTCATGCTTTCATCTCCTTCTATCTCTCAATTCTTTGTTGCTACATTCATCTTCTTCCATTCTTTTATTGTAATTTCCTTTATGTTGTTCTTATATTTTGTTGTAGATCTAGTATTGTTCCTTCTACTTTCTTCCAATTTAATAAGAGGTAATTCATAATAATTGTTCTTCTTTGCTTCTCTATTGTTGATCTCTTGCCTTTGTAGTTGTAGATTCCTTTAATTCTTGCAATTAATAATGTTTACTTCTATTGCACTCTATGTGTTTGTTGAAATGTCTCTTTTAGTTTTAGTGTAGATTTTGTTCCTCTTGGCCTAGGTAGAGTAATTAGTGACACTTGAGTTATCTAATTCCTTTGTTGATTGATAATTGGAGAGATTGCTAATTGGTTTGGAGTGCACTAAAGCTAGTCTTTCCTTGGGAGTTGGCTAGGACTTGTGGCTCAAGTCAATTCATCCACTTGACTTTCCTTTAATTAGTAAGGGTTAACTAAGTGGTAGCAATGAACAATTCTCATCACAATTGAGAAGGATAACTAGGATAGGACTTCTAATTTTCATACCTTGCCAAGAGCCTTTTATAGTTGTTAGTTTATTTTCATTGCCATTTACTTTTCATGCTTCTTATCCAAAACCCCAAAATAACTCATAACCAATAACAAGACACTTCATTACAATTCCTAGGGAGAACGACCCGAGGTTTGAATACTCCGGTTTATAAATTTTAGGGGTTTGTACTAGTGACAAACAACTTTTTGTATGAAAGGATTAGTGATTGGTTTAGAAACTATACTTGCAACGAGATTTCATTTGTGAAATTCTATACCATCAAAAATCTATTCGTCAGCTGCCACGACCTGACTTACCTCTTCATCATTAATATATTCCCTGGCTACGTTCTGAATTTCCTGCATTGTCCAGATGGGCTTGGTGGTGAGGTGTTTTCGAAAATCCTCATTTAGCAACTGTTGGTCAAGCATAAGCTGGCCACCGAATCAGTTAAGCCATCTATCTCGAGGCACTCATCATTGAATCTGTCCATGTATTTTCTGGTCGGTTCGCCGTTTCGCTGCGTCACCCCTAGCAGGTTAATCGGGTGTTTTGCTTTGGCGATGCGCGTAGTGAACTAGGCCAAGAAAGAACGACTGATGTCGGCAAACGTGGTTATGGAGCCCTGGGGGAGGGCATTAAACCAGCGAATCGCCGGCCCGGCTAAGGTTACCGGGAAAGCCCGGCATCTCACTTCGTCGCCTACCCCTTCCAGGTTCATCCTGGCTTCGAAGGCCGTTAGATGTTCCTGGAGATCTTGAGTATCGTTGTACCTCATATATGTCGGCTTGTCAAAGTGCTTTGATAGTCGTACTTTGAGGATCGAGTGGTGGAAAGGGGTTGCCCCCATGACCAACGGTTGCCTTTCCCTGCTGTGTTCTCTGTTAGGCCGGCCTCTCCTCATCCTTTCTTGGCGGTGCACTTGATGTGGTCGGCTTCTTCTTCTTCGTCCTCTGTCGCTTTCCCAGTCTTCTTCTTCGGTGTCTCTCGTTGGCGATCGGTTGTAGACCAGCGGGTCTCGCCTTCTCCTTGGCACCTCTCTGCTCTCCTGGCTTTTTTATTCTGTCAAGGGGGTCGAGGTGCGCCTGGAGCGACTCCTCCGGAGACTCCTTTCTCCCCTTTGAGTGGATCGGGAAGGCTCCTGGCTAGGGGTGGGGTGACGACTTTCACGGTTGGCTACTTCTCGCTCCAACTTCTGCACCCTGTGGCGCAGCTTTTGTATTATCCTGGCGCTGTCGCTACCTGTCCCTCCAAAGGGTCGTCCCTCTGTATGTCGAAGGGAGATCTGCTGCCTTCGCAAACGGGGCCTCTGGCGGCTACTCCACTGCCTCGGGGATCTATCCCCTCTCCACGAGTCCCGACCCCGCCGTCGGTCTCGCCAGAAACCAAAACAAAATCCATGTTGGGAGATCCCCACAGACGGCGCCAACGTTTGGTATGTCGAGTTACCGGACGGTTTATATGCGAAGATGGGTCCTGCCTTGGTTTGAGTCCTGGGAACGGTTCGCGCTGTCGGCCGACTTTCCGAGCTCCCGATGGGTTAAAGGGGTGTCACCTGCAAGGATACTCCGACGCCCAAGTCATTGTGGAGTGCAGGTGGAAAAAGAGGAAAGTTATGATGACGTACCTTGGGGGAGGGGTAGGACCCTCCCCTTATATACCCTGTCAGTAGGACGGTCCCCGCAAGGGGAGGCCACCTTCCAGGAAGCTTCGCTTCCCCCAGCTGCCAAGCAGCTGTCAGTCAGGACGCGTGTTCGGGTCCTGGGTCCGGGCGGATTGTAAACACCGACCCGGCCATGTAGGCCGGTCAGTTGCGGGTCGGGCGGTAACCCTGCTCAGCTGGACTGGGTCGTAACAGTATCCTATCAGATAATTTCTATCTTCAGTATTGCGCATAGCTTGGTACCAAGCTTCGGCTGTGCATGATCCATGTTGATTTGCTTCAAGTCCGAGTCTCGAGGTTTAAATGAAGATGCTCCATCAACATCTTTTCTAGCAGAGTCAGTTTAGGATGAAATGTTGCATTTGCTCTTTTTCTTCCTCTTAATCTTAATTCATTGATTCTTCCTTACATCACTTCTTCAATCGGAATTGATATCGTGACTGGCTTTTTCTTGTTACAATTCACTCTACAACTACTTGATTCGTGCCCAAAGCATTTCCACTTGTCACTTATCAAAATAAAAATTTTGTACTCAATATTTTACAAGAATGCATCTACCTCCAACTTACGCGTTATAAGAATGCTAAAGTTAATTTATATACATTCAAGCATATTTTTCTCTATCCGCCAATTTAGTGGCAAGATTAACCTTGATCGGATTTTTTGATAGTCATTTTCATGATAGTAATAAATGCTCGGCCCCTAGATCATTATCCACACAAGTGTAGAATCAAAAGATTTTTCACGGTCGAAAAGTCTGATGACCATAGGTTCACTGCTGCATAAATCTAGATAGGTTTAATTACTCTACAGGTTCCTATAATTTTATCGAATTTTTAATTAGGTCCCTATACTTTATTTCTTTTCAATTGGGTCCCTATACTATTTTTTTTTTTAAATTAAGTCCCTACTGACGTTAAACGTCTAAAAAGCATTAGTGAAGTGTGAATTTACTTATTTACCATACCCTACACTTATAATTGTCACCTTCACCACCGTTCACCACTCCCTCCACTTTGTCCACCATCTTTTCACCCTCCTCCTCCGTCACCACCCTTCCAATACCAACATGTTTCCTAATTAGTTAAATCTCTATTTTTGTTTCCTAATCAACACAAATCCAGACTAGCATAACCAAAAGCATAATTTTTGCTATAACATAATCAATTAATTACAAATAAAATAATTACAAACAAAACATATAATTAGAACTCATAATCAGCACAATCAAATTAAGCAAAAAATAAAAATAGAATGAAGTAGAAGCAGCAGAATGAAGCAAAAGTAGAATGAACAATTAAGTATACAAATTCCTCTTTGGCAACAACAGATTCATATAAAAAAATCATCAACAAAATTACAGTTAATAATTCCTGATCCAGAATTAACAATTTAATTATACAAATTCCAAATTCTAGGTTCATCGACAAAACCATGACAAATTCAACTCACAACAACAATTTCAGATCTGCAATTGGAGCTTCTGATTTAGGAACCAACCTACCTAAATAGGGAACACGAGCTCTGAACGCTGGCGATCTTACGTGTTGGAAACAAAACCGGCTAAGGAAGACGACGACGTCCACAGCGGCAAAATCACCCAACTCGACGATGGCGCGCGACGCACGCCCAGAAACGACGCCGTCATGAATGGGAAGGTGGAGACGAAAGTGCACAATATGGCTAGTGTGCATGGAGAGAGAGAGAGAGAGAGAGAGAGAGAGAGAGAGACCCAGCCGCCCTCACGACGGTTGTTCCTCCATCTTTGTCATTGAACCACTGCCTGCTTCATATTTGCCACCGTTGGTTCACCACTTGCATCCGCTTTCCATAAATCTTCTTGTCTCTATTGGTTCTACAAAGCTTTCTGTCGGTATGTGCTTATCGTCGTCTTTTTCAGACTCTATAAAATGGACAGAGTGGGTTATGGGAGAGAGAGGAGGTGAGAGTGGGGATGAGGGAAGGAGGGCAAAACACAGTGAGGCGACAGGTTTGTTATTTGTAAGAAGAAGAAGCAGGTTAGGGGCTAGAGAGGGTGAGGGTTTCCACACCCAGCATTAGAGCTCAACGAAAATGCAGCAATGGTTTGAAGTTTCTAAGTCTGGGGAGAATGATAAGAGTATTTTTGGAATTTAGAAAATATTGAGGTGTTTTGAATTAGGTTTTCTATCCTTAACTTTAGAATATTCATTTTTTAAACAGAATATTCTGTTCTTTCATACTTTTTTTTATATTAGGGACTTAATTAAAAAAAATAAATGGTATAGGGATCTAATTGGACTAAAACTCCAAAGTGGTCCTTGAGATTGGGTGAGTTACCCATAATCGTCCTTGACTTCTAAAATTCCTTAAAAGCATCCCTCACATTCAGCTCCGGGACCTATAGTTGCCCTACTACCCTTTTCGATGCACAGTCAGCAAACGGAGTAATGATGTGGCACCTCCCATGCCATGCTGGAGTCAGCAACGGCTAGTTGACGTGGAAAATCTTTATTTTCTATCCAATGTGGTCCTGGTCCATTTAAAACCCTAAAAGCTAAGAATCATTACTGTATGCAGTATCTCTTCTTCCCTTCTCCTTCGTCCCATAATTGTGGTCCACCGTTGTGATTTAACAGAGATTTCATTAAATCTCTGAAGCGATGTTTGGAGGTGAAGGGCAAGCTAGTGGGAGCTCGATACGCTTAACAAGCAATGGATACAGGGGGAAGCTACAAAATCATAGCAGGATTGTGCGTGTACTAGAATGGTGTGGTTACGGCTGCCGACCTGTTCTCCAGTGGTCTGGGACAAATTCCAACCCAAATAAGCCCCTTTTTTGGGTGCCTAAATTACAATGTTAGTTGTAATTGTTGTTTTTACTGATTTTTCATTCCTTCCCCAACTTCTAATTTGGTTATTGAATCATTTATTGATTGCAGACAATTGGTAAAAAAAAGATGGTGTGGTTTGTTTGTTTGGGCAGATGTCGGGCAAGAGGCCGTGCCTGCAAAATCAGAAAGTGTTAACTACAATGATGACCAAAAGATCACAGAAGGTTGGAGGCTAGAAAAATTAGAATCTGATGTTAAAAGTCAAAAGTTTATGATCCAATTGTTGTTTCTGGTTGTTTCTGTAATGCTATTGTTCTTACTAGTGGTATTTTGTAAACTTTGAACTCAATGTTGAGTAATGATGCAATTGAGATCATATGTGTAATGTTTTTATGAATGAAAAAAAGTTGTTGAATATCTAACTATGTTAGCCAACCTTTCAGAGATATTAAATGTTTTTGTACTACTAAAGGTAATCTGGATATATAGCAATAGCAAAATATAGTAATTGAATCAACAAAATTAGTCATAAGTTTTGACTAGATTACAAAGCCATACGCAAGGTGCTACTAACAAAATAAACATAACTATATGTCTGGTAACAAAGTAGTCATAAACACAAAGGTATCCTAACAGAAGAAAGGGCCACATAATATAAACAAAGGAAATAAGTTTTTTTTTTTCAAACTTTCAAATTGCCCTATACAAAATAACTCCCAACACAACAAGTATGTTATACAAAAGTCTTCAATTTTTCTTCCTAGGTGCCTTGAATCCTGGAGTGGGAACGAACTTGAATACTACCAAGTCTTGCAGCTGTTCTGGAGCTAGCACCTTGCATGGGATTAACTGGCACATGGGCAGAAATTGGCGGTTTAGACGATTTTCTCTTTGGTGGCAATTTATCCGGTCTTGACTTAGTGATGGTACATACTTCAGCAGCCTAAAAGAATTGTAATATATCAGAAGATGCTTTTATAATTACACGGCACTAAACAATCTACAAGTTATTATTAGATAAAAAATAAATTGATTACCTGCTGTGACTCTTCTGGTTCAGAGTAAATTGGTTGAGAAAGCTCAACTTCAACTACTTGGACATTAGTGTTTGTAGAGTCAATTGGAGCATCTTCAATAATATTGGTGTCGTCAGCAGCATTCGGGTCAGGTTCAGCATTAGGGTCAAGTTCAACAGTATTTAGAACATCTTCAACAATATTAGCTTCAGTTTCACCTGTTTTCTCAGTGGCAGCTTCTGTTTCTGCAGCAGCAACATCTACTAATTTTTTCTCTTTACAACCCCTCCTTGTGTGGCCCTTCTCCCCACAAAAGCTGCATGTGAATGGTGCCAGCTACCTCTTTAGGTTTGTGTTGTCCTTGGTAGAAGTGGGTTTGGATTTCTTGTGGCCACCTTTAGCTTCATCTGTGTCCATCCGCCTTTTTTGTTGTAGTTTTTCTGGCTTCCTCTTGATCTTTGGGGGTTGGGGCTTAAGAAATTCTGAAACCTCCCAGAAGGTCTACCCAAGAATGGGATTGATATGATGCTGATATGTCTCCCTATATGATTCTATAGTAACTAGTTTATGGAAGAAATCCTCTAGACTTTTGTTCACCCTAGCTAGTGCAGCACAGGCATGCACATAAGGTATTCCTACATCCAAACAGCAGTGAATCAGGTTATAGATAGTGTATGTTAGTAATGTATGAATAAATGTTATTTTTCACAAAATAAAATCTACTTGTCAGCATCCAAAATTGACATGTGCAAAGGCGCTTTCCTAGATCAACAACATGGTTAGCCGGGTAACCATGTACTTCAAATTTCACATAACCAGTATCACCTGTCCATATAGGGTGCCAATGTTTTGACTCATTTCTTACTTTCTCCAATCGACTGTGAATTACCAGTGGCAACTTACTTACATGATTGGCCAATTTAACCTTGTTCTTGGCTATTGTTCTCATAACAAACATTCTCACAACTTCAAGTAAAGTAATGATTGGCTTGGCCCTGGCCTTTTTAATTTTTAAGTTGAACACCTCACATGCATTATTACATATGCTATCCAACTTCGGCTTGTGACTGAATTGACTTCTCGTCCAATGTTCTCCTCCCCATTGCGATAGATATGCCCAGGCATCCTCGTTGATGCGCTTGATCTTGTCCATATTGTCTTTAAACTCTTGATACGTGGTGGCTCATGCACACTCCCACAGCAATGATCTTAGTTGTAAATCCTTTCATTGTTTGTTAAAATTCCTCCACAAGTGTCAAACACAGAAGCAATGATGCACACATGGCATCACCTCTTCCATTGCCCAGCAACAAATCCTGGGCACAAATTGGGTACAAAACCATATACAACATCAGCATAATAGTCCCTAACTCTCGTTTTCGTTCACCATAATAGTCCCTAACTTTGGATAAGTTACACATAATAGTCCCTGACTTTAACCATCGATACTCATATAGGTCCATTATATCTATCGTTCATTATCCTAAGTGATAAAATTCAGCATAAGCATGAATAACAAAATACTTGTTGCATACATACTAATGAGTATCCAGCATACATGTTCAACACATGGAAGAATTAAATAACTAAGCATGAATATCAATTCTTATTAAATTTTCATGCATACTCATGAATAATAATGCACCTTTTTCATACATACTCATGAATAACAAATTACCTTTTGCATGTCAGAGATAAAATACCACCCATGTTGCTTGTAGTCTCCAAGGTCTTGGTATAGCAACTCAAGAAATTACTTCCAATTCTCCTTGTTTTCTATGCCAACAATTGCCCAAGCTATGATGTAGATACGGTGATTAGCATCCTACCCCACTGCTAATAGAATTTGCCCACCAAATCGAGTTTTTAGGAAAATACTGTCCAATCCAATCAACGGTCAGCATTCGGCTTTGAAACCATTTTTGCATCCATTCAAGCACACATACATTTTCTCAAACACTGGATCAGATTTTAGTTGGGAGTGCAACAAATTTCAATTGTTGATCCAAGAATAGTCTTAAAAAGTGTAAGGCTATAATCTCTCAGCATTTTGTATTGTTCCTTTTCATCCCCGTACACCACATTTCTTGCATCAAAGAGGGTCCTTAATATTGAGTTCTTGTTCAAGGACAAGTCAAACATTGACTTGAAGTAAGTAGCAGTATCACAATGCCTAAAATTTGGGTACTTCCTAACCTTTTTGACTAGTTTGCTCGCCATCTAATTTCTGATAACTGCCTTGTTCTTATCTTCCTTTGGGCACGTATGATCATTAACGAAGGTCTTTATTTGTCAACAAGTATCTTCATGATCCCTTGATGTAGACACCACCCATAGACATCCTTTCACTTTATAAGTAGCCCTCATCCTCATATTGTCATTCTTCGTGAACCTAATCCATCTGCCCTCTTGAATTGTGAACTCCCTAACAGCCTCCTTAAAGTCTCATTTTGTGTTGAATTTGATGCCAACTTTCAGTTGTAATTCTCCAAACCTTATACCTTCTCTAAACACTGGACAAACATCTTTAGACTCCTCATCTGTCTCCTCATCCTCAAAATTTGGAGGAGTCTTCATTTTCTCAGAATGCCACGAATTTGCCCCATCTGAGTCAGCCCCTGGATCGTATGCATAATATGCATCATCCCCTGTTCCTCCCACAAAGCGTAGGTCCATATACCCGTCTAAGACCTCTTCAATAAATGTATCATCATCAATAATAACTTAGTCTTTATCCGTAGCAAACGCAGCAGCAGGAGCATGCTTAAATCTGATGTCTTTTTTAACAGTCTTAGTCTCACAAACATCATTAGCATAATCATCATCATCAGAGGAACTATCTTTAACCCCTGGATTATACAAACTATCTTTGGCACTATCATATGAATCAGAGGATTGTTCATGACCTACTTCCTGTTGTGCTTCCATCACTGCCTTTCCTTTAGCAACACTCTTCATATAAGGCCTAAAATTATGGGTGGTTGTTGTCGTTTTCGTCTTGATGGTGAATTTGGATGTTTCAATAAACTTTGGTGTGGGTTTGGGTGTTGCAGTTGACACACTTTTAGGGAGATTAGTCTTAGTAGGAGGCTTTGGCTTTGGATTAGTAAGAGGCTTCAGCTTTGGATTACTAGGAGGCTTTGTTTGAGATTAAGCATTTGGATTGGCAGGAGGCTTCTCCTGACTTGAAGGTTTTGGATTAGTGAGAGATTTTGGCTTAGTTGGAGGTGTTGGATTAGTTGGAGGTATTGGATTAATAGGAGCTTTTGGATTGTCCATGGTGTTGACAGGTCTTGGCTTGTTTTGGGGGGATTGATTAGTGGGGTTCCTCGTTGTGTCATTAGGAGTGACCATAGCACCTTCTCCTTCTGCAACATCCACTCCTTTTATTGTTCATGCATACCTTTTTCTCCTGACCTTGTAAATAATCTGGAGATGACACCCATTGCTCAAAATACACATCCACCAATCCATTATTCTTGTGAGCAAGGAAGTACATCTCCCTTAGCTCGTCGTCATTGTTTAGATTCCTTAATCCAGTTTCTAAAGTCCTCCCAGGTACTAGCTACCAATAATGTTGCATCTTGTCATAGCCTAACTCCTTGTAATAATTCCTTATGAAGAAAACATCCAAGGTATCCTCATCTAAATCACCTAGACAAGTTAAGTTATCAGGGGTATACCTCAATATTCCTTCATCATCTTTCTCAAAGTTTCCTCCATGATGAAACATTATATCCAACAACACATCCATCTGCACCAACAAATCAAAACCATTAGATCACACACAATTATAACAAAAGACTGCAACATCATTCAACAACTCCATCATATTAAAAACCTATAAAAAAAATTAATATCACAACTCTTCATCATCACTGTGCATTAACCCAATATTGAAAAAATCTCTGTTTCATTGCCAAAAGACAGAGGATAACACACCAAACTCTTTGCTCTAAAAAAATCCTTAAATAAAATCCTTTAAAATAATACAGTCATAAAACTCTAGGACAACCCCAACACACTAACAATGCAATGATAAACCTTCATCGTATATTGATTCAGGAAAAAAATTAAAAAATTATTTCAACCAACACATAGTTCAACGACATAGAAGATAGAGAAACCACTTGCCTCCAAATGAACATTAAACTCTTTAGACGAAGTGTGAGAGTAGAGGAGATGGGGAAGACGAAGTTAACGCGGTGCCATTGATGAGAGAATGGGAAGACGAATACTGAAAGTGGAGGAAAGGAGACGAAGTGTGAGAGTATTCAAATAAATATGGTGAAGGCAAACCGTTTTCAAGGGCTCCAATGCAGAAATGGCGTCGTTTTCCTTTTCATTGTGCACCAAATCCGTACTGTGTCGTTGATAAACCCCGATTCCATGGTTTATCTTATGCTTATTTTAGGGGATTCTATCACCTTTTTTCCACATTTATTCAATGAAATAGCATGGTTTTGTAATTCTCCCTTGAATTGTGTTTAAGTGTGAAAACATGCTTTTTAGACCTTAAATTGGTGGTTTTAACTCACCTTAATTCCATTCGATACCTTGATGCGTTTGTTGAGTGATTTCAGGTTCATAAGGCAAGTATTAGATGGAAGAAATGAGGAGGAAAGCATACAAACTGGAGAATGCATGAGGAAAACAAGAATTGGGAAAGCATCTATGGGTGCGCACGTGTACAAGGCGCGCACGCGCAAAAGTGATCTCGCATAGGCACGCGCACGCGTACATGACGCGTCCGCGAGGATAAGGAATCAGCCAATCGATGCGCACGCGCACATGGCGCGTACGCGCCGATGCTCGCATGTGACTCACTTAATGGCAAAACGCTGGGGGCAATTTCTGAGCTACCCATGCCCAATTCCAACTTGTTTCTGAGTGTATTTAATGCAGAATTGAAGCCCAAGTAAGGGGGGAGCAATTGTTTGAGTTGTTAGCATCATGTAGTTTAGTTTCTATAGAGAGAAGCTCCCTCTTCTCTCTAGAATTAGCTTAGGATTAGTTTAATATCTTGTGGATCTTGATTCAATTTCATGTTTTCATCTTATTTCTTTTATGAATTCTTGCCTCTACTCTTTTATTCTCATGATTTGTAGTGTTAAATTCCCCTTTTACTCTCTTTGTGATGATGAACTTATGTTGGATTTGGTTTACATTTAATGCAATTTGATGTTGATGTTTCTTTTCATTGATGAATTGAGTTGTGGATTTACTTTTCTTGCAATTGGTAGTTGATAGATTTATTATTCTTGCACTTTTACTATGCTTTCCATTTGTAACCACCAAGTGTTTGATAAAATGCTTGGTTGGTCTTTAGAGTAGACTTTGAACATTCTTGGTTTGGAAAGAGTAATTAGGCAATCTTGAGTCATAAAAACCCAACTCATATTGGCTATCTAGAATTGTTAGCTAATATTGTTTCCATTAACTCTAATCTCTTGCTAATTCACTTAGTGGGTTGATTAGGACCTTTGGATTGAGATTAGCTAGTCTCGTTAGACTTTCTTCGAGTGTGAAGATGATATGTTACCTTCTTCCATCGTCGAGGATGACGTAATGAGATAAATTCTTGTTTATTATTGTGGCATGATTGACTAGTCCTGTTTGACTTCTCCCTATGTGAAGATAACATGATACCTTCTTCCATTCGTTGGAGTTGACTAAACAAGATGAATTAATCATTGTATGACTAGGATAGAAAGTCTATGGTTTCAACCCTTGCCATGAATGCCTCTCTTTATTACTTGCTCTCTTTAATTGCTCACTTGATTTGTCTTTCTTGTCATTTACTTTTCTTGCCAATATCAAATCAAACCCATATCCCCCTCATATCCAATAATTGACCACTTCATTGCTATCCTCGTGAGACGACCCGGAGTCTAAATACTTCGGTTAATTCTTATTTGGGATTTGTTACTTGTGACAACCAAAACATTTTAATTTGATGCGAGAGTTGTTTGTTGGTTTGGAGCTATGCTTACAACGAAGTAATTCCCTTCTTTAAGAAGAAAATCTAGACCATCACAACAAATTCTCATTATCAGTCGTTTCACTTGGCTCCAACATGGTATGGGAGGTGCCACATCATTACTCCGTTTGCTGACTGTGCGTCGGAAAGGGTAGCAGGGCAATTATAGGTCCAGGAGCTGAATGTGAGGGATGCTTTTAGGAAATTTTGGAAGTCAAGGACGATTATGGGTAACTCACCCAATTTCAGGGACCACTTTGGGGTTTTAGTCGATCTAATTGAAAAGAAAAAAGTATAAGGACTCAATTAAAAATTCGGTAAAATATAGGGACCAGCAGAATAATTTCACGTTCAAGTAGGACCTTCTCCCTATCCTCCATTACGTTAAATTTGACAAGAAACTAATCAAACCTAAAATTTAGGATGTCTCCACCCTTTATCTACCAAGAACTTTTGAGTTTATGCGTTATAGCTCTGTAATTAAAGTGTTTTTAGCACTGTGATTACAACAACCTCCTTATACGGTTTCAAAACTACAACTCTACCCTCCTATGAGAAGGTCACCTAAGGTGGTATAACATCCCCTTGCTTGCCAAACACTGTAGCAAGCCTTTCGCCATCTAAGGATGTGTGCATGGCTAACAGTGGAGGAGTTTTACACCAGCCACATTGTCACAGAAAGAAACTCGTGTAGGCAACCCTCCGCCCACATTATCACAGTTCCTAGCCCGAAGTCCCCTCTCCTTATCTCTATGCACAAACCATATTCTACTCTTCTCCTTATATTTTGCACTAGTCTCACTGTGTTTTACCCTTGGCCCCTTTGCCTTTGCTATCTTCGTCTCTCATTACTTTTTTATGTGACAATGTATAATTGACTGGGTACATAACAAATTTTTAAACTAATTATACCAAGATTAAATTAAAAAACATATAAAAAAATGTTTAATTATTTTGGAACTAAAAAAAGAAAAATCATTGTAAGTTAATTTTTTTATTATGAGTATATATCTATTTTGATTCCTAAAGAATTCTAAATCAGACACATTAGTCCCAAACTAAAATTAATTAACCCGTTAGCCCCCAATCTTTTGTTCCAAAAGTCAGATTGGTCCGAAGACACTTTATTCTGTTATCCTCTCACAGAATCATCTGATGTGACAAGTTAAGTAGATGATCCAGTCATTAAATTAAATGACACATATGTAAGTCGATAAATAAATCCTTAAAATAAACAATTCACATAATAATAACATAGTTTCAGTCATGTTGATCCCCAAAAATATTAATTATTAGATAAATTGGTTCCAAAAAAATTATTAATAGGCAAATTAGTTTCAAAAAAATTTATAATAATAATCATATTAACTACGTAATTATGCATCAACTATTTTTTAATACTAATTTTTTAATTATTTTATAGTGCTAAAGAGATCATTGGCCCTATACGCATGCGTACTCTTTCAACATTTTTTCTTAATCATATTTCACATTAGTTGCCTAAGATCCATACCCATTTTTGCTACATACAACAATAAAAGAAAAGTTTGTATAAATAGAATAGTAACAACAATGATCAATCATATTATAAACATTCTAACAGAAAGTGCAAGAATAATGCTAATCTTGAGGGGTGACGATAGAAACACCAATAACACCTACTTGCAAGTGATTACAGACTAGTTTAAGCGTTCTACAAAAAAACGAAAATGGAGGATAAAAGAAGACTGTATGAGGGTGGAGACGCACGAGGTGGTGCTGGTGGATTTTTTATTCATATTGTTGTATGTAGTAAAAATGGGTAAATATATTAGACAACTAGTGTAGAATGTGATTAGAGAAAAATATTAAAAGAGATATATGAATATAAGACGAGTGGTTTCTTAACGGTATAAAATAATTAAAAGATTATTTTTTTTAATGTTAAAAAAATAGTGAATGCGTAGATGATAGGTAATTATTGTTATTGTTATTTTGAACTTTTTTAGAACTAATTTACTTGATAATGAATTTCTTTAGGACCAAATTAATATTTTTAGAGACCAATACAACTAAAACAGTATTATTATGTAAATTGTTTATTTTAAGAATCTACTCGTCCATCTTCACGCATATCACTTACCAATTGAGTCATCTATTTAACGTGCCACATCAAACGATTCCATTAGAAATTTGACAGAACAAAGTGTCTTGGGACCAATGTAATTTACTAAACAAAAAAATTAGGAATTAATAGATTAATTAATTTTAGTTGAGAAGTAATGTATTTAGTTTGAAATTCTTTCGAACTGAAATAAATATATACTCTTTTATTATTTTAGATCAATATATTTCACATATAGGTTATTTTTTTTTAATATTTACATAAAATTTTAATTTTAAATTATAAATATTAATTAAAAGTTTTACCGATTCAAGTTTTAAAGTTTATTATTAACTAATAGTATTTTTTTTTGTTTAATTTTTATATTGTATTGTTTCATGTTTAATATCTAGTAAAAGTAAAAACCAAAATGTAATTATTAAAATATATATGCACCAATTCTAATAATACCTACGGAAATATGAATATTCAATCTCATATCAATATAAAAACCCTTGAAACTCCATTAAATGATACAAACTTTGACAAAAACCCATTGTAGGATTTAAATGGCCATATCCTTATATTTCTACTTCTATTTGTTTACTTTTATCTAAAATTATTTTTTAAAAAAAAAAGGAAATAAGAAATAATTATTTATTTTTTATTTTTTAAATTCAATATGTGCATCCGGTAAGGGATGCGCTATGCGCATCGCGCGCACTTTAGAACTCCGGGGGACGTTTCACGTTGAGGCACTGGGTCATGTTCGTCACTCTTTCCCGCTCTTTCTCCTTTTCCAGCTGCAAGCAACACACAAATACTTGTCCTGTTCATCACGAAAATTCAAATTCGTTATTCCGTTCCCATTTTCATTCAATTTCGCACCTCGCCACTTCAAAAAACCACAGAGAGCTCCGCAATCACCATCAGCATTCGTAGCAAAAGTAACGTCACCGTGAGTAACTTTAATTGTGGAAATGATTCCGAGCTATGCTATCCTTCTTTTTTCCTCTTTTTTTTTTTTTTTTGAAATCTAAAATAGTAATTTCAGTTATAGTTCGTGGCTTATTTTGTTTAAGTTCATACCATGTCTTTGCTGTTGCTATTTTTTTTTTTCCTTACTGCGTCGTTTTTGAATTTCGTAGTTCATCTTTCTCGAGGGTTTCTTTTGTTCAGGTGATCCATGCATCACTGTGTTTCAGTTTCCCAACTTCGAAATCTGGTTCGGATTTTTCGTGTTTAACTTTCTATGCTGTTGTTATCCTCTTAAAATTATTCTAGATTGTTTATATGTGCGCTCTGTTTATCTGTCGAGAAGAAAATTATGAATCCTTTGGGATACACTGTTCTTCGTATACTATAATTTTTACTTAATATTTTTAATTGAATGTCGCTGTTAATTTTTCAGCAATATTTTACGTGCAACTGGGTTAGCGTTAAATTGTTCTTGGTATACTATAATTTTGTATTATTTTAAATTGAAATTTGCGGTTAATTTTTCAGGACAGTTAGCAGTGTCCGGCGTTTAGCTGAAATTGCAGCTAACAATGAATATTAAAGCGCGTCATGTTTTGCATGATGTAAGAGGCCAATTTGATTTGGTGACATCTCTTTCCTGAATTTGATTTGTGATTGGTTTCTAATTACTATCAATGTGTTCTTAACATATCTGTTTATAATGATCTGAAGATTAATTATGTAGTTGCTTATGGGTCTGACTTATAGATCACTTCAAATTGCTAAGTAATTTAATATGTGCTTGAAATTGTTGATTGGTCTGATAGAAATTCTACTTGATCATGAATCACATTTGAAGCGAAGTTCTCAAAAAAAAAAAAAAAAAAAAAAGATAAAAGAGAAATGAACTGCCAATTATTACTTACCAGCATCCTCTTCAATGTTACAGGCTATGATTAATTATGAATTTAATTGCTGTATTTCGATTCTTAGGTGAAATAAGATTAAGATATTAACGGATTTGACCTTTTTATATATTCAGGAGCCTATGAGTGATTGTCGGAGTTTTGGCAGCAACATTTATCCATCTAGCCAATCAAGGAAAGTCTCTATAGGAGTAATGGCAGAATCAAGAGCCAGTACAAAATGTGAAACTGCAAAAGGGGACAGGGCTATTACTGTAAATAAGGAAAGGGCAATCTCCAGCGTTGGAAATTTTGCTGTGGGAACAGAAAGGGTTGAAGGAGTAACAGCTTCAGCTTCTTTCGATATAAAGCAAACTGTAGTACCTGAAGCTGTAAAGCATTCTTTCATATCCAAATCCTTTTACCATAGAAAACCTACCTCTGAAGCCATCATTCAAGTCAATCAAGCCTCTACTGTACTTCCCCCTCACGGAAAACAGGATATGGATAATGGAGTAGAGAGTGTATCCAAGAAAATCTCAGCCCAGCTTCTCTCAAATCTGAATTCAACTGTTCCCTCTAGCAATTGCAATCAGAACAAGTTTGATAGGGATACAGGCAGAAAGAAGGGAAAGAATGATGGAACAGTCGAAACGGTAGAGGAATTTACATTCACCACGGGACGGGAAGTCTTGGAGACTGATAAAGACAAGCCTGAAGACAAATTGGATAGAACAGGAAACAGAACTGAAGATTTGAGGATGAAACTTTGCCAAATATTGGGGACTGCTTCTTCACCTAAGAATCAGACTCAGCATTCAGGTTCTCATACTCGTAGTAAAGATGAGGAAAGATTGCCACTTGAGCAGCCTATGAACCAGAGGGATAATAAATTTGTGAAGACCAGAGAGAATTCAGATACCATAGAAACTGATTCAGAAAAACCTGATTATACTCGGAAGAGACCAGTAACTCGTTCACAGAGAAAAAGGAGAGCACCTTCCAAAAAGCAACCTGGAAAAGGTAAAAGTTGTCCCTCTTCAAAAGAAAAAGAGAATCATCAAGAAAAAGGTATATTCTCTATTAGGGAAAACTGGAATGGGATGCATGATGCTCTTACAAAGGACACTTCCTCAATGTCTACAAAGAAAAAGAGTCAGGGAAAGAATTCCAGAAGTGAGCCACAGAAGTTCTGCTTTTCTAAACATGATACCATGAAGAAACTTTACAAAGACACTTCAAAGAATGATCAATCGCAGCATGTTGTTGAAACATTTTTACCTAAGGATAAAATGGAAGGATCTAAGGATTGCTTACCTGATCATGGGATAACATCCCCTCATTCAGAGAAAATAAACCAAGAAAAAAAAATTTACAATCCACCAACACCAAATGATACAGATCAGGATGAAGAACTTGAGGTTTCGGCAAATGGAAACAAACAAGAATACAGAAGTAATCCAGTTGAACAGAATGTTACCAAGTCTCAAGATAATTTTCAAAGTCCCACATTTCAACTTAACACACCTAATTTAGATTCTTCTCCAAGCACATTACAGAAGACAGACCAAAAGTTAAATGATGGTAGCACTCCAGCATCATCTGAAAGAAGATTTTCTCTCAGAGCCAGTCAGTATCTAAGGGCCTTCCAAACTTTGGAGCCAGACTTCGATGGGCTAAGGGAACAAAAGCAATCTTCTGTATCCTTATCAACTGATAGGTGTCAAGTTAGTAATTGTGTCCTCTGATTTTGAAGTAGTTGTATTGTGTTTCTGTTTTTTGTTATTCCTTAACATAATGCAGGATGTGGAGGAGCTCAGGCATTTTATTCCCAGAAAACACATTTTTGTTAATGAGAAAGAAGAGCAGGATGGCACATCTGATTCATCATCTGAAGAAAAGAACTTCTCTGGAAGTGAAGAAGGTTTGCCCTTTGTTAAAGGAAGATATATGCATATGCTTTTAGACTATTTATTTTGCATCAGATGCAGCTCATATAATTATTTTTCACACTACTCTTAATCTTAACTGCCTGATTCCAGCATAAATTGCATCTTAAAATAAGTTTAATCTTTTAAACACATAGTAGCAACTGGAGCTAAAGTAATCTAATAGATCTGATTTGAAGCATGCATTAGCCACAGGAAATAATGAGCATGTAATTTCCTAGGGACGATTTATCTGCCCTTTTCTTTGGTTTATCTATCAATTTTGTATTTGTTTTGAAACTCTGTGTTACTCATTTTGCTAGTAAATATGTTCTCATAGGAGAAATTCTAAGGAATAGACACTTGTAGCGTGTAAACCATCAAATTGTTCCAAAGATGAGCATTGGTATGGTTGATTCTTTATGTAATGTAGTAGCATTAGTATAGCCTAATCTCTAATGTTCATTAGTATTACAGGGTCTTTAATGCTCATTAATATTCGATGTCAATCGGTGTCTGTCTTATACTATATATACTGTTCTGTTAAGAACTCCTTTGTCTTAGTTGTTCACTTGTTCCCAAATTTTGGGAGTGTAGGTTCAAGAGAAAGGCATACTGCTGAGGGGAACACTTTTATGCTTCATCCAATCAAAAGGTTGCGGAAGCATGAAGGCGTTAAATTTAACCATAGTAGCCCAACTTCACTCTCTGCAAAAGGTAGAACTTGACCTTTGTACTTGATATATGTTATGTCCAAATGTTCTGTTCTGATGAATATCCTATTTAAATTATCCTACTTACTTTTTTACATGAATTACGATTAGGGACAGAAGAAATTGATTGGATTGATGAGGCACCCACGCAGAATCAAGATGAATTTGCTAGGTGTTTCTATTTATCTGCAATGGATTAATTGCTGACTGAAGAAAATTACAAATTACTACTCATTTACAAAATGGTATTTTAATTTTATAAATCTTAATAATTTATTAGGGCTGTTGGATTGTTTGCCATGGAATTGAGCAAACTTAAGAGCAAACTTAGGTCAATGGCATGCCATAAATCCTCAGAAATTTTGAAGTCTGTTTCTGAAGAGATAGATCTACAGCTGCAGAATGTTCATTCCCACATTCAAACAGAAATGTAGGTACATAAACCTGATGAGTTCTTAAGATTCTGATATCTCTTGTTCTTATGAGTTTTTATAAAAAAAATGGTTTCAGGGGGAAGCTTACAAATATCAGTAAATTCAAGAGAAAACGGATAGAAGCAAAATTTGAAGGTATCGCAAATTTTAACTCAGTGTTTACTAGAAAATATTTGTGTTTTGATTCGATTGATCTGGTTGCTATATATATTTTCCCATTTGGGACGCACTTGCATGTTCTTAGAGCAGATTTAATATGTGCTTCAAAAAGTCCATAATTACTTATTTTGGTTCACTTAATACTTTTTTGGGGTAGATAAGAAATAAAGAAACAAAGAACTTAATTAAGAAAATGGTTCACTTAATGTACATGAAAACATACTCTTATTTTGCTTTGCTTGTTATATTAGAATACAAAAATGAATGGAAAAGGCACTGACAAATGAGATAGTCACCAAACGTGATAGAATATGTTGTAATTATAATGTTATAAATTTATAATTAAATTAATGTTGGATAGATAGATTCTCATTCACCTTAGAGGATATTTTTAAATGAAAAGTTTGTGTAGTCTATTTTCCCAATTTAACCTTCATTCTAATTTGATAATGGCAATTGATAAGTTAATAGAGTGAAACAAGGCAAATTTAAATGGGAAACGCTAGGGAGAGCACTTTTCGTGGAATAAAATATAGAGTTGATTAGTATCTGCTCAAATACAAGGTAAAATATAATGAAAAGAAAAAGATTTTCTAAAGTGTGTAGATCGGTAGAGTGGTAAAGTAATATTTTAATCACTATTGAATTTGTAGGTTTTATCATGTATGAGTCCCACTATCTGATTCAGGAGTGATTAAAGTATTACTTTATCACTTTAGAAGAGCTTGATCCGAAACGATAAGGAAAAAATGCTGGCCACTTAACATTTGTGAATTTTGAAGAGCTTTCATCTGGCTCGGTAGAGTTACTAAGTTCCAAGTTCCAACAAGTCATGATACTCTTATGGTAAAGGTATAAGAATAATCTCTGTTTGATCGTCTTGTGAAATTCTTAGAAGGCTTGATTCAAAAAACACATTGAATATATCATGGAAACAGTTATTAACGAAACTCAAACATTGAGGGTGAGAGGAAATATTAATCCGCCTATTATTTATGAATTGGATCATCCATGTATTATTTCTTCAAGTTGGTTTACTAATGCAACATTTAACTACTTGCATTGCTTCCTGCACATATTTCGTTGTTGCTGTTGAATTTTATCTGTATCTGCATTGTCCTATTGGTCTATGACTTTCACAGGATATGTTTTCTCCTTCCTTGGTACCTTTTCTCACCTACTCTTCTTACTAATAAAAATGTAGACCAGCAAAAACAGTTGAGGTTGATATGTGATAGATTCAAGGAAGAGGTTAATTTGCATCTACAGGATTGCAAAAGCACTATTGAAGATCTTGATGCTGAACAGATAGAGATCAAGGGATCACTGGAGAAACAAAGTAAGAACACCGTCTATTTAGGATAAGAACATTTTTCTTTTGTACCATAGATCTTTGAGATATCAGCTCATTGCATTGGTACAGTCATTGTTAGCTTTATGGTTTCACTTGAGTAGTTCAAGGAAGTATACAAACACTTGGGTTGGATACCAGCCATGGTTATTTGGTAGTTGTTACTATAAAAGGATAACCTTTTAAATCTTAATACACAAGTAGCACACATTTTATGTAATTATGTATTATATATATCATTTATGTCAATTACTTTATAAGCTATCTCTGCAATTTTATAATATTATGATTAGCAATGACTCCTTTAGTTTAAAGGATTATTGCCACTACGTTTTTTACCTATCACAATTTGGCACTATTGATAAGTACTAATATGTAGGTTTTGGCCACATTTTGTATGTATATTATATTGTATACCAGGGGTAGCACATAAGAAGCTTATATCACAAGTTCAAGAAGAAGTAGATATCCAACTGAATGATGCTCAAAAGAAAATCACAGCTGCCCAGGAGGCAAGTATATTTTATACTATGTACTGTGTACCATACTAATATGAATAATGATAAATTACACTTTAATTGAATCACATAATTAAGCTGCTTAAAATTTAATGCATCAACTATATATATAATTACACTTATCAGGCGTTGCAAAGATAACTAAAGTTCTCATGTCATGTTTTCTTGGCAATAGCCTCTTTTTTTGGTTTTCTTTTCTGCTATTGGTTATCATTTATAAACAGTTGGAATTATGTCTACAAAAACAACACTATGTTTCACTGCTGATTTTATTCTCCCAACCGATTACAGATGGCGAGAGGAAAATTGCTACAATTGAAACGCGTTATAGCTATGTGCTTGAAAGATGGTGTTCTAAATTGATGTGATTTCTTGATAGCTAGGAATTTTTGGCAGAAGTAACTGCACATTGACATTTCACTTTATCCTTAGGGCTGGTATCTCTAAAGAAATATATGTGTACTTAATATTATCTTTTCCCACTCTTTCAGTGGTGGTGGTGGTGTTGGTCGTCACAAAAGGTACTTTGTTCACTTGATGGTTGATGCATAAAACAGATGATTTTACTTAGTACAAATATCCGATGATTAATTTTACTTTATTTTTCTGTGGTCACTGGCACACACCACACAAAGGGTTCTTTTATCTACTGACTAGGTTACTCCTAGTCCTAGTAACTCTTGTGGGTTGTTTGGATTTATGGAATATGGGGGGAAAGGAAATGTGAAGAAAGAAAAATAGTGAAAAAATAAAATGTTGTTATTTGGATGAGAAGTGAAAATTGGGTGAAAAAAAAATGGTGAGGTTTATATAAATTTTTTCTGTTAAAAAATAGATGAAAATAAAATAAAGGGTAAAAATTAGTAAAATTATAGATTTATTCTTTGATTAATAAAGAAAACAAAATATGTAAGAGTATTAACATAATTTTATTCTATTATAATTTTTTTTTATTCAAACAAAAAATAATTTTTACTTTTTTTTTATTAATGAGTAAAGTATCGTACTTGTCCTCAACGTTTGGGGTAAGTCTCAAAGTTATCCCTAACGTTTTAATCGTCCTGTTTAAGTCCCTAACATTTTAAAATTGGCTCAATGTTGTCCTGCTGTTAAGGATCCGTTAACAGAATTGACGGGGGGACAAAATTGAGATGATTATGAAACGTTAGAGACTTAAATAGTACGAAAACGTTGGGGACAAAAACAATACATAGAAATAAATTTTAATTTTATCCTTCAATAATATCAATTTTTACTTTATATAATATTCAATTATTTTTTAATCACATCTAAGTAAATTACACTTAATCACACTACTTTTATTCTAAATAAAATTTTTTATATCTTTATATTAACTTATAACTGTAAAATTATAAAAAAAAATAATTTATTTAGAATGAAAGTAATATGATTAAGTGTAATTTATTTAGATGTGATTAAAAAAAATTGAATATTATGTACAATAAAAAATTGATACTATTGAAGAATAAAACTAAGTTATTTCTAATTTTCTATGTATCATTTTTATCCCCAACATTTTCGTTCTATTTAAATCCCTAACGTTTCAAAATCGTCTCAATTTTGTTCCACCGTCAATTCTGTCAACGGATCCCTAACAGAACAACATTGAGTCAATTTTAAAACATTAGGAACTTAAATAGGACGATTAAAACGTTAGGAACAACTTTGAAACTTACTCCAAATATTGGGGGATAAAAACAATACTTTACTCTTTATTAATTTTTACTTTATTCAAATAACATATAAAAAATCTATTTTTTATTTTATTTTTTATTTTCTTTCTTTTTATTTTTCATCATTTATCCAAATAATGCGATAGTGTGGATTATAAAAGACAACTATGTTGTACCAGAACTTTATCTTACCGACTATTAAAGTTTATCTTTTTAAAAATAACAACTTATGTGTATACAAAAATTTAATTATTAAATTAATTATTTATATAAAATATATATTAAAAATAAATTAAATTATATATTTATATATAAATATATAATTGATTTTTAGTATGTAGATAATAATTTTTTTTGAAAAAATACTTTTTTTTTTGGCTTTGCCTAATTTGTAGGTAAAAAACACTTGTTCATCTTCAAATTTTTTAACTTAGAGATTTGGTGGGGCTATTTTTTTATTTCTTTTCTTGTTACTTATGATACATGAACACTAATACGGATATGGGACACGACACAGAATATGTCGATATACGAATTTTTTAAAATTTTATAAAACACAGGGACATGCATATATGTAAAATATAAAGTACTTTTTAAAAAAATAGTAATGCTATTTTGAGATTTTATTGATATTAAAATATAAATTAATTTTTTAATTTTTTAATATCTTATTTTAATTATATAAAGTATTTAAAATATTTTTTATTTTAATAAATAATAATATATATTATTTTTAAATTTATTTCAACAATACATATTAAGAATAAAGGTGGACACGCTGATTGACATGTGATAATATTTAGGTGTGTTTAAACATGTTCAAAAAAAAATTTATTTTTTATTAAAACACGGTTGAATACACTATACGTGTGTCGATAAATATTATATTAAAATGTGTCTTACATACGAACACGTCAACCAAATGTCTGTGTTTCATAGCTTATTATGTTCTTCAGATTGACGGAGTATAAAAGGATTATGTTTTGGATCTTGGCTTTTACGGACAGTGGCAAAAAACAAAAGGGCGAACAACAAAATAGATAGAAGTATACGATGGTAGTTGAATTACACTGAAGCAGACTAATAAACTTGCATTAAAGCTTGAGGATAATGCTAAGCGATGTATGACAATAGTAGAACTCTTAGTCACCGTCAATCCGTCATGAAGATTTTAGCAAGAAAATGAAAAGGGAAAATAAAAGGTAAAAGGAATAAGTCATCTTAGAAGAAAATCTTTAATGTCTAAGGAAACCAAAACTGGAAAAGAAAAGAAAAGACTGTTTTATTATGTCATTATCTCAGACCAGAGGACAACGGTTGTTGAACGGTCCATTGAAAAGGAATCTTGTATTTTACGACTTATATTTATATTTGGATACATTTATAATAACGAATTTCATTAAAATTAACATACTATTTATTTAGTTGTTTCGAAGGCCTTTTAGTGCCACTGAGAGAATTCCCTCTCCCGCTTTCTTTTACCATGTCTTATAATTTAGATATTTATTTTTCATTTTTTAACGAATAAATTACTACTTTTGAGAAAAAAAATTAACATGTTATTTTTTTATGTAAATTCTGTATTTTTTAACAAAATAAAGTAATAAATGTATTTTCAAAAAAAATGTATAGACAAGTATTTACAAAAAAATTACTATGAATAAACAACAATTTATTGAAAATCCTTAAAAGCTTAATCCAAAAAATAAATCTACCAATAAAAATTTCAAAAATACATATACCTTTTGTTTTTTATAAATTTATTCTTCGTACGAGATGTCACTTGTACGGATTGTGAGATGGATCAGGAATTGGTTGGTCTTGATGGTAACGGGTTTAATTTTTTGACTCCTTTGGTGCGCTTGCCTTACCATCCTAGAGTTGCGCTCATCTCGTTTTGGTGATCTTTCTCTGTCGGTTTTTCAGGGTTTACAAATAATCGAGTTTGCCGTCTCAGATAGCTTGTTCGAGGGCGTCTTTCAGATCGAAGCAGTTTTGGGTTTTGTGTCCGTATCCTCGGTGATAGTCATAATACAAACTTTTGTTACCGCCTGTCCGTTCCTTCAACTGTCATGCCTTTGGGAGAATGTCTTGCTATACTATCTGGTGATATATCTCCGTGATAGAGGCCGATAGGGGGTATAATTCGTGAACTTTTCCACCCTAGGCGGCCGGCTGGGGGCAGTGGATTTGAAATGCTCTTTCGAGGTGTCTTTGGGTGGTGGGTTGTTTTGGCAGCCGTAGTGTCGTGCTGCCGTTTATTGGCGGCCACGACTTGGCTTATCTGTTCATCGTTTATGTATTCTCTTGCGATGTTTTGAATTTCATGCATAGTCCAGACCAGTTTGGTAGTGAGGTGCTTACGGAAGTCTTCGTTCATGAGGCCATTGGTCAAGCAAAGGCTGGCCACGGAGTCCGTGAGCCCGTCGACCGTTAGCCATTCATCATTGAACCTGTCGAGGTATTTCCTTATAAGTTCGTCTTTTCTTTTTGTGATTCCGAGCAGGCTGATCGGGTGCTTTGCTTTGGCAATCCTGGTAGTGAACTGTGCAATGAACTTCTTGGAGACGTCGTCGAAACTGGCTATCGAGCCGTTGGGGAGGGCGTTGAACCACTTGTTGGTGAGGCCGGCTAGGGTTACTGGAAAAGTCTTGCATCGAACTGCATTGGCGGCTCCCTCCAGGTTCATCTTGGCCTCGAAGATCGTGAGGTATTCCTGGGAGTCCTTCGTCCTGTCGTACTTTATGTAGGTTGACTTGTCGAAACCCTTTGGTAGCTTGGCCTTTAGAATTCTCTTGGTGAATGGGATAGCTCCCATTATCGTGTGCTCACTTCTTATCCGCTTAGAATCTCGTCGGTGTCTTCTGTTGTCATCGTCATGTCGGCACTCTGGCTCTCGGGAGACACTGCGATCTCATCGTTTCCCGTGTCGCCGTTCAGGTGACTTTTCACTCTTGGTTTCCCTCTGTGATCGGCTCTTGGAGGTCGCTTGGCTTACGTGTTCTGGCTGGTATCGCTCTTTGGAAGCGACCTGGCCCTCAAGGGTTTTGTACTCTCTGATAGAGCTCTTGGATTATCTGAATTTCTTTCTCTCCTAGGCTGTCGGGTGCTCGGGTCTTATCAGGTTGACGAATGTCTTTTTTTGGTTGTTGCCCATTAGGGGTTGGCTATCGGTGCACGGTGCTGGTTATCCTCCCATGGGTCGGTGGGAGGGGGCGTTGTTCTGCGATTCCGGTGTTGGTGGGTCTGACTCATAGTGGTTTGAGGACCGCTTCTCGGATTATTCCGCTAGGCCGCCAAGACTTGGCAAGTCCTCACAGACGACGCCAATGTATGAGATGTCACTCATACGGGTTGTGAGATGGATCACGGACTGGCCGGTCCTGATATTGACGTATCGGACTTCTGGAGTGGCGGGGTACCTACAAAGACGCTCCAACGCTTAAGTCAGAATGGATCTAAGAGGTATAAGTGAGGGTTAGGAATATGTGACGTACTTAAGGGAGTCTTTGACTCCCTTTATATAATTTGCGATCGTTACTTATTTTGTCAGCTAAGATGAGATAAGATAAGAGAGATATTTGAATTTGAATGTTTGGTTCGAAATTTGAAGTTCCTAGAGTTTGTGATTATTAGACCTATCTAGACTGTGATGGTGACCCAAATCCGAATAACTAGTTTTGGTGGCTGTTTTGAAGAAGGACCCAGAAATTGGGTTCGGAATCTCCTTTAAATTAAATAAAGTCTTTTAGAAATATTTGACAAATTTTATTCTTTGATGAATAATTTTTTCCACACACATTGTGTTTATTAGATATATTTATCTAAAAATTATCTTTTTAAAATAAATTTATGATAATAAGCCTTTTAAAACATCCAAATTATTATCCATTTTGAAATGATTAGGAAGTGGGAGATGAAAGTTGAAAGGTCCTACTTGAAACTACGTACCAGGCGTTAACACCGCAGAAATGAAGGAGCAGAATTATTTGTTGGATCACATAAAATAAAGTAGTGAGTGAAAATGTCAACATCGATCAACGTGTGAAGCAAAGAAGCAATAGTGCATTGGAAACTGACTTATTAGGTCAATCAAATTCAAATTCCAGTTCCACTGTGTGGTGTGCGGTGTTGCATCCTAATAGTAGTGCCAGCTGGCTAAATGGCCATGCATTGATGCATGAATGAGTGGCAAAAGTACAGACAAGAAGGGGCACATGCACGTGGATCCGACATGGGACTTCACGTGAAAGCAAGTGACCACTCGCTCATTTTTCTCATCCTAAGACTCAAAAAATCTCATTCCAAAACGTGGGGGAGAGCCTGTGGCTCCGTACAACCAAATGGTGGTGGTGGACACCGATGGAAAGGGACCCGGGTCTAAGAAGAAAATGCTGGTAACAAGATATGGGCCTCACTCTCACTCCATCATCCCATACTATTCAATTTTGATTCCTTTGTTGTGGGGCTTCATTTGCTTATGATCAGTTCCTATCACCTTCATCTCTCTAATTTTGTGATCATCACTTCCCGTCAATTTTTTCCCTAATATTTCACTTCTCTTATTCATTTTTATTCATTTCACTTTAAAAATTAATTTAAAAGACCAGAGATATGTAAATTCGAATTTTTAGGATTAGTGTACTTCTTTTATTTTTTATTTTGGATAAAATAATATTTTAGTACTTAATATTTAAATTAAATTTTAATTTTTTTATATTTTAAATATCTTATTTTTATTCTAAATATCTTATTTTATTCAATTTTAGTCATTCGGTTATTTTTTTTAGAAAAATCTAAAAAGCCAGTACTTTTATTAAAATTTAGCCAACACTTAACCAGAAAAAAAAAAGTAAATAATTTTATACTATTAAATAAAAATTTACACTATTAAAAATATTAATAATAATTAATTAATAACTACAAATCATAAAACTTGTTGGCTCCAATCACTTTTTTTTTTAATATCTTTTTTCCGTTATAATTTTTCTATTGTTCTTCTCGTTTCAAATCTGATCTCAAGAGTGAATGTTAGAAGGGGTGGTGTTGCAAGTAATGATAGGACTCATAGTTTATATGACGGGGCAATGACCTACCAATTTAAAAATTTTACATATAAAATATTTTATTTTTATGATTTGGCTCCTTAATTTTATTCTTTTGCCTCCTATCTAGTTATGTCTTTTATGTTGGTCCTCTTGAGCCAAGCAAAAATTCTAGTTTCAGCACGGACTCCAAAGTGAGTAAAATGAAAGAAAGAAATGGAGGAAAAAGAGAGAAAATGCGAATGTGAGGATAAAATCAAAATTTTACAAAAATTATTTTTTTAGACTATAATAATAATAATAATAATAATAATAATAATAATAATAATAATAATAATAATAATAATAATATTTTGGTTGTTATAGTGTTGAATGAAAATCGAAATCGTTTCCAACCTTTTTGTGTTTAAAATAATTTTTAATGTTAATTTTTGTTTAATTTTAAAATTATCTTTTACGGTCCCAAACATTTTTTTAAAGATAAAGTTTTTCTTTTATTTTATTATTTTCTTCTCATTTTCACGAAGTCATTCATTCATCTTTCATCATTCATCATTCATCATAACGTAATAAAAGAAACCATTCACAAATATAGTTGCTCAAAAGCCTAACACCAGAGGCAAGTTCAATACAAAAGAATTTGTGTTAGAATTTTAAACAATCATATTAGTAAATACTTTTTTTTGTTATGTTGGGAGTAATGAAGAAAGGATAAAAGATTTTGTAAAAATGAGATAAAAGAAAAGAAATAAAGAGATAATTTTGTCTTTAAAAAAATATTTGGGACTGAAATAGTGATTTTAAAATTAAACTAAAATTAACTGTTAGAATTAATATTGGACTTATAGTTCACTTAGAGAATTATGCTATAAATAAGAGTATGATATAATAATGTGGATATGTATAATGTAATTAAAAATTTTAATTCACCAACAAACTATAACTCAAATGGCATAGTCTCCACATACTTACTTAAAAATTACGAGTTTGAACCTTCTTATTATTTTTTATGTAAAAAAAAAAAAAAATTAAAAACTCTAATTAGATCTCAACGGTGCTTTCCTTGAACACGAGGAGGGAGACTAATCGCAATCGAATGACAAATTGGCCAACATTCAAAATAGCATTCTTGTATTGTTATCAATCAGAATTTTAAACAATATTATTAAACTTTTTTTAATGGACCTAATTTTTTTTAAACAATAAAATTTTGGTAGTAATTTTTTATTTTATTTTGAGCAGTGACATAAAAAATATTTTAAAATTAATTGTTTTTTTATTAATTATAATTCACATTTATTTTTTTTTCACAACCATAAAAATAAGATTATTTTAAAAGAGAGAATAATATTAAAAATAGTATTGAACCTATAACTCATTTAGAGAATTATGATATAAATAAGAGTAAAATGTAATAATATAAATATTAAATATACATAATATAATTAAAAACTCTAAATTTTTTCTATCTCCAATTCTAATTTTAGAAATTTCTATCCTATTTTTTCAGATTTTTATCTAATTCTCTCGGTCTCTTAATACATTATCATATCATTAACGTTAAGAATGATTTTAATTTTAAGCTAAAATCATAACAACTAAAATAATATTTAATCCTAAATACTAATAATCCGAAAACGATACTTATATGTCCATCTTTAGATCTTATCCTTATTTCTTTACGTAAATAAACTCATCGGATTTGGAAGGAAGCTAGATACATGGTATCAGAACTTCAGGTATAAATACGAAGAGAGAAAAAAAAAAACCCTGAAAAAACTAGTATCTCATAATTAAGAGTATGGAAAGATATAATTTTGTATGGATTTGATTCTTTTTCTTTTGGCAAGACACTGGTCCATCCCATTATCTCAGTTGGTACCTAACTCCCATAATGGGGCAGATGTGGATAATATTTATGCAAACAAATATGATAATAGACTTTGGCGCTATACCTGAATTATTATTTATTTTACACAAATCAGTACTAGGAACTTAAATTGAGATATGACAATCTAACATGTGGACCACATGTTCTAATATTAATTAAATTAATTAATTTCCTCCGATTTGAACTAGCTAGCTAGTCATCTCATATGCCATGCTTCTTTCACCTATTTATATACTTTGGGGCTATATATATATATATTCTCCATGCCACCACTACTATAGCATTTTTCAATATAAGAGTTAACAATCTGAAACATCTAACTTAATTTAATTTATTATTATTATTATTATTATTATTATTATTAATCTCCTTCTTCCTCAAAAGTTAATCAAGACTATATATACGAAACGCAACGCTAGCTAGAGCTTAATTTTACATGTGAAACAATTTCCAATCTTTCTTTCTTTCTTTAATTGTTGAATGGCTGAGAAGAAGCTTGAACTCTTTCGTGCTGGGATGAACCCAACCTCCGTGTAAGAAGCCACTCTTCCTCTCTTTCTTTATTCTCTCTCTTTTGTTTATTTATTTTATTTTTTGAATTTTCAGTTACGGAAATGATTGTTTCTTGGAGCAAGTTATGGTAAAAGAAGGATCATCATCAAGTACAAGTAATAGTATCATAACAACAAAGAAGAAAGAAGAAAAAGATAATAATAAACACGAAGCGGCGGCAGCATCACAATTCTCATACACATCTTTGTATAATTCATCATCGTCAGCATCAACAACTACTTTCAAGAAACTAAGAATAGCAGACTCATCATTGTTAAACCAACAAGACTTTGCAGCAGGAAAGCTCATGAATTTTTCCACTTTTTTAAGACCTTCAATGCTTCGTCAGAATAGTTCTGTTTCACGTGATGCTGATAACAACAAAGAAGAACCGTTTCCTGAAAAGCAGTTAAAATCTGTTAGCAATAATAATAAGAGGAAAGTGGTGGATACCGGCTTCTGTAACGAACCCTTGATAGAATATTCGTCTGTGTGTTCGCTTGGAGCGTCAACAAACAACACACACATTTATAGCCGGAAACAAGACCTCCATGACTCCACCTACTCAAGCGAGGTAAGCGCACACACCCATGTTTTTTTTTATCATATTATTTACATTAAAATCAACTATTTTAGTATAAAATATATATTAAAAATAAGTTAAACCATATATGTATTTATATATATAAATACATAATGATTAATTTTAGTGATTGATTTTAATATACAAATAATATTTTAATTTTTTTACCACCATACTATACTAAGTGTATATAATTAGAATGAATACAATTGGAGAGTGGCTCAAATAATAGAAATAAGTTGGAAGTATAATAAATAGAAAAATTAGAAATTGTATTAGGAAAATTAAATATGTAAATCTTAAAATGTCTTAAAATATCTCTCTTTATTTTTTGGTTAATTTTTTTTAGTGAATTCTATTTTTTTCTATCTCTAATTCTCTAATTTTAAAAATTTTTTTTAATGACATTAAAACGTATATAAAAATGACTACGAAATTAGTTATTCATATAAAATATATGTTAGAATTAAATAATATATATAGTGACTGATTTATAATTGATTTTTTGTATGCACCTGATATTTTTTTTTGTTTTATCTATCACTTAGATTGATTATTAGTTTTGAAAAAGCTTAAATAACTTTCAATACAAACATACTTAGATAATTAAAGAGAGAAACAGAGAACGTTATTTTGTTCATTTCCTTTTTTCTTTTTTAACTTATTTGGTAGTTGGCATGGTGCTCATGTATGAAAATGGATTAACGAATTGGTGCAGAATGATGAAGACATAGAAGATGTTACGAAGGATATTAAGAATGCTCGGCGGGAGGGCAATAATGGAGTCAGAAGAAGCAGGAATGCTGAGACTCATAATTTATATGAAAGGGTGAGAAATAAATTAAAGCAAAAGAGTTGAAAATGTTGTTTACTTCTTAAGGGTCCTCACTTCATTTCATTTTCATAACATCTAACTCAATTTTTTTTTTCTTATTGATTTACAGCAGCGAAGAGACAAGATCAACAAGAAACTGCGCGTACTGAAAGATCTCATACCCAATTGTAATAAGGTCTGCATATATACATAAACTCCTTTATTTTAATTTTTTCTAATTTTGTAATATTACATTTTATAAATTTTGTGAAATAAATAGTCCTATAATTAATTAATTTTTTCTTGTATGTATGTGTTTTATAGGTAGACAAGGCTTCACTGCTTGATGATGCCATTGAATATCTTAAGGCCTTAAAACTTCATTTACAGGTAAAGTAGGTTAGGCCATTTTAAATTAATAAATAGAAAAGAAAAAAAAATAAAAAGACAATAATTTTAATTTATATTAGCTATCATTTTTAGTCAACAATCTAATAATTTTAGTTTATTAGTAGTTCAAATGTTCAATGTATTTTTTTAGTCAATACCTTTAAATATTACAAATTAATTACTGAACAAAAATATTAAAATATGCTGATCCTATAATATTTTTTAATAAAAAATTTAATTTACTTTAAATAACGTATTAAAAGTTAAAACTATTATCTTTCCAATACAAGCTTTCCTTTCTCTTATTACTAATTATGATGATGATGATGATGATGCAGATTATGACAATGGGAACCGGGCTATGCATGCCTCCAATGATGCTACCTACATCTTCTCCAACCCAGCAATTACAACAGTTAATGGGTATGAGGCCTGGAATTAACATCCCTTGCAACATGGCTCAGTTCAATGGTATTCCACCACTACCTAATGGAGTTGGCATGTTTGGTTTCCCTAACCAATTCTTACCCGTTATTCCGCCAAATCCAATGTCTCATGCACCTTTCACTACTACTACTACTACTCATCCCATGCTTGGAAATAATAATAATAAGGTTAATAATCTTTGTACACAACCGCCACTACTTCAGACAACCAATAATATCTCAGCTCTAAAGTAGGTGTATTAATCAATTCATTGTGTTTCATTGAATAAATATTATTGTGATTTGTGTCAATAAAAGCTACATCAATTAATGTTGTATCAATCGCAACATGCATGCATGGAGTAGTCCATATAATATATACGATAAAAAAATTTTGCCGTTTACTTTTATAATTCTATAATCATAACTACCCATGAGTCATGAGTCATGAGTCTCTAAGGATGAAAACTAAATAACTATGTATCTTTTTAGCCAACAATGCATCTTTTACATAATTTTTCAAGGGAGTAACTCAGATAAAGGCGGTTAAAAACGTCTTTTTTTAAAGATGTTTTTTAGTAATAAAAATTCAATACATATTATCAATTAAATCGTATTTTTTTTTTGTCAAAATTAGATCAGATAAATTGATTTAGCTGAAAAATTGGTAAATTAAATATTGAATCGGTCTAAATTATTTTTTTATAGAAAATGACTACAATAACTTTATTATAGAAAATAACTAAAATACTCTTATTATATATATATAAACTTTGAAAATTCTAAATCCTAACCCTAAGATGACATAGAAAAAAAAAAGTTAAGATTTAGGGTTTTTAAAATAATAATAATAATAATAATAATAATAATGGTATTTTAGTTATTTTTTATAATAGGGATATTATAATTATTTTTTATAAAAAATATTAATTTAGATTGGTTAAAGGTGTAATTTATTGATTTTTTGGTCAAATTAATTTTTTTGATCTAAATTTGACAAAATTAATACAGTTTAATCATTATATGTATTGAATTTTAATTACGAAAAAATATCTTTTAAAAAAATGTTTTGAATGTCTTTATCTAAGTGACTCTTATTTTTTATTAATTACTATTTTATTAGTTTATCCAATATCTCCATAAAAAATGATGTTTCTCTTTTTCTTTTATTTAATTAAATAATTTGATTGATATCGCTTTTGAATATTTTCCCCAATTTTAATTTGTATAAAATAAAAAAAAAAATAGAATAAGAGATTGATAAATTTTCTTAAAAGATAAAGACGATATTAATAAAACATTAGGAGTACTTTTAGTTCTAAAGTTTGTAGATTTGTACACCATAGAATAGAACCGTGTTATGTATTTTTAAATTTTGTCTATTATGAAATGAGGTTGTTTCTCAATGGGTTAAGATAGATTGTTATGAAATGAGGTTGTTTCCCAACTGGTTAGGATAGATTGTTTCATTAAAAAATTGTGTAGATACCTCTTTTTATATACACTTGATATCTACCTTGTTAGTAAATATTGTTGGAAATTCTACTACTTCTTTAGTCTCGAAATCATCTATATTAAATTATTAAAAAAATATTTAAAAGTAAAAATGTATCTAAATTTGTAAACATAATTAAAAAAAATTTAATTATTTAATTTTTCTCAATTAAAATCTTCTGTATTTTTAATAGAGTTGAATCATAATTCTTTTGATAAAAAAACTACAAAAACAATTTTGATGTGTTAAAAGTTAAAACCCTAAAATTACTATTTATATTTGAATATATGGTACCTATTAAACCCTAAAAACAAATAAAATAATATTTCTGATTTTATTTTTATTTAATTTCAAATCAAAAAGTAATAATGACTTATTCTATTAGCATTTATAACAATAAATGAGATAAACTATATAAGACATATAATATGAAATAGCTTAATTTGCGATTATAATTAATATATGTATTGCCCATTGCATAAATAGATTAGGAAATAATAATTTCTTAAAAGTTTTTCACTTGGGCTATACATATACATTATTCTTGAGATAATCACTTATAAGCGTTATGCGTGCATCTAAATGTTATTTCCTTTATTAATTAGTTCAACAATTTGATCCGTCTTATATATTAGTTATGAAATTACAACAGCTTTTATCATATTAGTATCGTGACAAAATCACGATGATCACCATACTAATATACTCAACGACAGATCAAATTTAGATAAAAAAAATTCAGAAATTACATGCGAAAATGATCTCATGCATACCTATTTTTAATTGGTCTAACTTTAATAAACTTTGTGAGATCGCGAATCAAAATGAAAACGAAATTGAATACTTTATTTTTGCAGAAATATCTATTTTCGTAAATTTGTCTAAACTATATAAGCATCTAAATGCACATTTCCACTTAAACAATATATCATAAAATATATGATATCCATATAAATAGTTTTCACATAAAATATTTTGGGTATTTGTTTTTTACTAATCAAATATGCATTCATTTGTGGAGTTTGTGCTAACTTGTTCACAAAACTCTTAAACACTCTAAAATTTTTTGTTTAACAAAAAATTTAAAATATTAAATTACTAACACATTATCACAAAATAACTCAAGTGACCTTTCAATTTTCTTTTCATAATTTATGACAAGTATTTGTAGTCACTAAAATAGATGCCTCTTTTAAAGGTGTTTTATATTCAAGTATTTTAGTAGAAAGAGTAATAAGTGTTTTCTCAACACCTTTCTAAAAAATTCTTCCAATGAATATATAAATATACCTGTAGTGAATCAAATTACCTAGACATTCAATAAAATCAGAACCTGCATACTAAATAATTTTTAACTTTAGTTTTTGACTTCATATATGTGAATATGTAATGTTTATTATAATAAAATTTGTTTATCTACTATTTAGTGATTCATTCTTAACTCACTCAAATATCGATCTGCCAAATATGCCAATAATGTAACACCTTACCACACACAGAGCTTTACGCTTTAGTCGTAAAATAGAGGTGGTGTGGTATTACGACCTCCAAATAAAATATATACGTATGGTAGTTGAAAGGAAGTAATATACAAAGAGCCTTGAAGGATAGTAAAAGAAAAATCGCAAAATTAAAAGCGCAACGTTCGGAAAATAAGGTTACTTGCATACGAAGAAAGCTAAAGTACATAAACATACATATATAGAAAGTGAGAATAGAAGGTCAAGGGTACAAAATAACCAAACTCCTAACTCAGCCTGTGAAACTAAGGCTGGCTGGAGAGTATATATATATACATATAGAAATTCATAACCAAAAATACATAAAAGTAACCCTAGTTCTCCATAAATCTCTATGAGGTGCAAAGATAAAACATATATACATAAGGAGAGTCTATACATATAGATATAATAAAATAGAACAAAAATTAACATTCCAAAAAGTCCATTTCAATGTAGAGAACTCCAGACGCCTAGCGAAGTGCCTCTTGACCTGCATCTGAAAAACACAAATACCTGTATGGAATGAGAACCGGGGGTTCTAAGCATGGTAAAGGTGCCGCATACATAAGATATGAGGTCCCGGAAAAGCCAGAGGCAATCGTAGAACTCCAACATTCAGATTATAAAACTTAAAGAACTAAAATAGAAACCATAAACCAGGTGGTCCTCTAAGATTCTAAACTTAACCAAAACCGTACTAAAACCCTCAAATCCTCCGCCTTTCCTCCAATCCTCCAACACCGGTAAAACTACACAGACAAACAAGTAGACAATGGCAAACACAGGTAGAATACAAGTACTGCAGATAGCAAATATGGCAATTAAACATGGTAATCCACAAAGGCAAGCCTAATTAATGCACAATCAAACAAAACAAGTATATTCATATGATGTATGCCTGTCCTATGGCTGTTGATATCAACTGTCGGTTACATAGCCAGCCCGATATGTCCTGGTAGCTAACTGTGGACAATCTCTCTGTACACGCATTCCTAAACTCAAAATTTAACCATGGGAAGAATCCCAAGCTCACATGGGAAAAACAACACCCCAAGCTCAATAATATCCATGGGAAGGATCCCAAGCTGACATGGGAGAAACAACACCCCAAGTTTAATAATATATATATGCATGCCCATGGGGAACCCGGAAAGTTAAAGTGTCCGGTCATATCTTACGTACAGGAGGTCAATGAATGTCTCAAACTTTATTCAATCATAATTATGTTTTATCATTTATTCATTCATTAGCTCACATATGCATCTCTGACATACTCGCAACATTACCGCACCTCCTCAATAAATCATAATCATTTAACAATAAATCATATTTCATTATTCTCAATATTGCCTTATTTTCTTAATGGCCTCACCTATTACTTTCGTCATCTTATCAACTCAAGTACCTCTTTTCCTAACTTCACCTCATCACTAAACATACAATTATGATTTAGGGGTTAAAAGAGTAAAAATAAAGGTTTAAAATTAGGTTTTAAAATATAAAAATTCACCTTGCTGAAAAACAGGGGCGTCGCGTACGCGTGGACGATCTCGCATATGCGGGGGATCATTTTGCCTTGCTCGCGTATGCGAAATGCCACTACAACACTTTTTGAGCTACCGCCACGCTTTTGAAAGGGTGACCTTTGAAAGGGTGGCGGTTGCTCTATTGCCACGCTTTTTTTTCTACGCTTTTTCACAAATTGCCACTTTCAAAAGTGTGGCTGTAGGTGGGAAATATGGCCACGCTTTTAAAACGTGGCGATAGGGTTAGATACGGCCATGCTTTAAAAGCGTGGCGATAGAGCAGATATGGCCACGCTTTTACAAGCGTGGCAGTAGATGAGATATGGCCACGCTTTTAAAGGCGTGGCAAAAAGAGGAGATATGGCCACGCTTTACAAGTATGACGAAAGCGTGGTAATAGAGGAGCTATGGCCACGCCTGAAAAGCGTGGCAACATAGGGAGATATGGCCACACTTTTAAAGCGTGGCGAAAAGCTTAGATATGGCCACGCTTTATAAGCGTGGCAGTAGACAGGAAAATTTGGCCACGCTTTTAAAGCGTGGCGAAAAAGATGGTCAAGAACCTAATTCCTTTTTAATCTTCATAAATAAAACCTTACATAAATTCATAGATAATTTTATAATTCAGTCAATGACCAATAATCAAGTAATCCAACTTTCATAAAATTATCACCAAAATAAGTGTGTGATCACATAACAACATGCTCTAAATAAAGTCACCAAAATAAGTGTGTGATCACATAACAACATGCACTAACAAAATACCAAAAATCAAAGTCATAACTACTCATGAATTTCTAATACATGAATTAGAATTTCTAATCAAAGTCTTCTTGTACTTCATGCCAAGATATGAAAACTTCATGTATCATTGCAAGCTAAATTTTGACCTGTGCCCTGCAAAATAAAAAACACAAATGAACAACTACAAATAAAAAATGGATGATGCAGTAAACTTCAGCCCACTAATTTTTCTAACAATCAGATTTGATATCAAACTTAATTTTTGTAACATAAAAAGCATTTCTAACAACCAGATTTAATTTTGCTACATTTAGTTTAACAAACAACTTATTGTTCAATAAATAAATCTGATTTATAGTATCAATGAAAACATGATACAACATTCATGTTCCCTCAGCCAATGTTTGATATTCTATTGTTGAGCCAAGCCTAAATCTAAACAAACTAAAACTGAAACATATATTACTTATTTTTAACAAAATAAAGATGTGAATGTGGCATAAAGTCTCTGGCAGCAATTTAATTTTGATCATGCATTCAGAATTGATGATATCAGCCAGTACCATTAATATTTCTAACATTTCACAACACACTATGAAATTTGAATCGTGCATTCAGAATTTTCAGATAGAAGGAACCAATAAGTGAAACAATCAAATTGCAAATAACTCTAAAAATTCAACATTAGAAAGACTCACAAGTGAAAAAGAAGATGCAAAACGAACAACAATGGCAACTAGTTTAAACCTTCCAAGTTCTAACAAACTTAACTCTTTCCACTAGTCATAGTTATTCAAAATCATATTAGAACCTTCCAAGTTCGAATTCAGCAACAACAAACAAAATTGAAGTATTTCGTTATATTCCAACATTTTTATTAATTAAAATATTATAATTTTAGCTAAGAATAGGACAGTGACCATTGTTTTTTTTCTTTTTATTAGTTTCTCTATGACAATAAAATGGAAAAGATTACTTACATTATCTTTGTGTGGAATGTGAGTTGCTTCAGAGGAGCGAGGAGTATTTTTTGCTCTGCTACTTGAGGTATCCAAAGGAGAATCTTGGGCAGCTTGAAATAAGGCTGCTACCTCTTCATCGCTCATTCCAGGGTTGAGTTGGTGCACCAATACCTTTAATAAACCACATACACCATCCATCTTCTTCTCTAATGATGAGACCTTATCGTTATATTCAACTTTTATGTGACGGATCTCCTCATCATTTTTAAGAGAGCTTCTTGTAATTGATTTTTTGGCCAAATTAATTTGTCTGATATAAATTTGACAAAATTAATACAGTTTAATCATTATATGTATTAAATTTTAATTACTAAAAAACATCTTTAAAAAAAACATTTTGAACGTCTTTATCTAAGTGACTCTTATTTTTTATTAATTACTATTTTATTAGTTTATCCAATATCTCCATAAAAAATGATGTTTTTCTTTTCTTTTATTTAATTAAATAATTTGATTGATATCGCTTTTGAATATTTTCCCCAATTTTAATTTGTATAAAATAAAAAAATAAAAATAGAATAAGAGATTGATAAATTTTCTTAAAAGATAAAGACGATATTAATAAAACATCAGGAGTACTTTTAGTTCTAAAGTTTGTAGATTTGTACACCATAGAATAGAACCGTGTTATGTATTTTTAAATTTTGTCTATTATGAAATGAGGTTGTTTCTCAATGGGTTAAGATAGATTGTTATGAAATGAGGTTGTTTCCCAATTGGTTAGGATAGATTGTTTCATTAAAAAATTGTGTAGATACCTCTTTTTATATACATTTGATATCTACCTTGTTAGTAAATATTGTTGGAAATTCTACTACTTCTTTAATTCCGAAATCATCTATAGTAAATTATTAAAAAAAATATTTAAGGGTAGAAATGTATCTAAATTTATAAACATAATTAAAAAATTTTAGTTATTTAATTTTTTTCAATCAAAATTTTTAATATTTTTTAAAAAGTTGAATTATAATTCTTCTGATAAAAAAATTACAAAGACGATTTTGATGTGTTAGAAGTCAAAATTCTAAAGTTACTATTTATATTTGAATATATGGCACCCATTAAATCTTAAAAGCAAATAAAATAATATTTTTAATTTTATTTTTATTTAATTTTAAATCAAAAGTAATAATGACTTATTCTATTAGTATTTATAACAATAAATGAGATCAACTATATATAAGACATATAATATGAAATAGCTTAATTTGCGATTATAATTAATATATGTATTGCTTATTGCATAAATATATTAGGAAATAATAATTTTCTAAAAGTTTATCACTTGGGCTATACATATACATTATTCTTGAGATAAGCACTTATAAACTTTATGGGTACATCTAAATGCTATTTCCTTGATTAGTTCAACAATTTGATCCGTCTTATATATTAGTTATGAAATTATAACAGCTTTTATCATATTAGTGTCGCGACAAAATCACGGTGATCACCATACTAATATACTCAATGATACATCAAATTTGGATAAGAAAATTCAGAAATTACATGCGAAAATGATCTCATGCATGCCTATTTTTAATTGGTCTAACTTTAATAAATTTTATGAGATCACGAATCAATATGAAAACGAAATTGAATACTTTATTTCTGCAGAAATATCTGTTACGATGGGTAACCGGAGATTGATGGGCTGGACTCGTTAGGCTGGCCCAATCGTCTGAGGAGGGAAGCCTTCGAGCGGGTTCGCGTCTTTGAGGCCTCCGTCCGACTTGTGAGTATAAGTGAATGGGGGGTGGTACCTGCAAAGACACTTCGATGCCTAAGCTAGCAAGAGTGTAAGCAGGTTTAGAGAGTATTGGGACTTCGAGATACTTGAGGGGTGTCAGTGTATTTATAGTGGTGAACCAATAACCACCGTTGAAGTAGTTCCACCTTTTAAGGTGGATAACCGTCCCTTTATCTTAGGGAAGTTAAGATATGGCTCTTGAAAGTGGGTTGAGGGATTTTAGGGGCAGTTACTCGTTTGAATGAGTGATTATCTGCCAGCTAATCTTCGTCCCCGACTTCTTTTAGAGCAAGTCGTGGCGGGAACCGACTTCTTCCGGGGAAGGTCGGTGTAGGGTGAGGCTCAATCCTTTGGGTTGAGCCTTCCGCTTGGACCTGGGCCTTAGCATTGGGCCAGGGTATGAACAGTGCCCCTACTCGAACCCAATTTCTTTCAAGACTTGGGTTCGAGTATTCTACTCGGGGTCGTAGCTGACCTATAGAGGAACCGACATGATTGTCCGGAACCGACGTGACTTTTCGTGACCTTTTGAATTTTCACAGTCACGTCTAATCAAACATCGCGTCCGTTAGGATTTCGTGTATCCACACGTAGGGATTAATTGCATTGGTAACGGTGCACCCATTAATGACTGCTTCCGTTTTTACCATTATGCCCCTAGCGTGTTTATAAATACTTTCCCTCTCTTTCGTTGTTTCGTTTCTGAAAACTTCATATTCGTGCACTCTTGTTTTGGAGAAAGCTTCGTTCTTACCTTCGGTCGACTGTTGCTATTCTCGTTGCTTCAGAAGTAAAGGTCAGTCCTTCTCCTTTTACCACAAAAATGCTTTTTATTTGCATGTTTCTGTTTCGGAGGAGTGTTTGACCGTAGTTTTAGCCGTTTTGTTGGTTTTGAAAACTTCTGCCTTAGACCCTTAGAGACTTTATTTTGATTTCTTTCCTTTTTTCTTTGTAGGATTCGTTGCCCCCTTTAGAAAGATGTCTACCTTAGAGTCTCTTTCATTATGGGTTGACGGTACAGTTCTTGGGGAGGAACCTTGGGTGGATACTGACTACATCACCGATCTCCGCATACGTCATAGGCTCTGTACTTCTGATGAGGATGAGCCGAAATATGAACTGATTGCCCCGGGTCCGGAAGACCGGGTCTGTTTTGGGAGGGCTTCTGAGGCAGCCCCTCATTTTTTCTATATGTATGAGAGCATGATTACCCGTTTAAGTGTTTTTCTTCCTTTTTTCGACTTTGAGATAGATGTTTTATGTCACTGTCGTGTTGCTCCTACCCAACTTCACCCTAATTCTTGGGGTTTGTTGAAAATTTACCAATTTATCAGCCATGCATTAGACTTTCCGACTTCTTTGAAGATTTTTTTTTCTCTTCCACATGACTAAGCCCTTCAGTGGAAAAAACAACAAACAACAATGGGTGTCTTTCCGGGCCATACAAGGCCGGAGAGTTTTTACCCTTTTTGATGAATCCTTCCACGACTTCAAAAATTTCCTTTTCAAAGTTCAAACTGTAGAGGGTCACCACCCCTTTTTCCTGGATGAAAATTCTTCTCCTCGTTTTTCCCTGTACTGGCTAAAGGCCTCTCCTTGTGAAAAATATAGTTTGGAGGATTTGGATGAGGTGGAGGCAGCCACTGTGGGGTTCCTCCGAGAAGTATGGGGAGAGCCCCTTACCTGGATACAAAAAAGTTTCTCCAGGGGTCTCCGACCTTTGTCCAGGCTCAGCTAGGTAGCTTTTTGTTTTATCATATTTTCCGACCTGATGGTCAACCGACTTGTTTTATCCGACTTGTTTTGCTGACTTTAGCTTCCTAATTGCTTTTTACAGAGATGGCGAAGAAGAATTCCAGGGAGTCTTACCAGAGAGTTCAGGAGGCCAAGGCGAGGTCCCGTGCCAAGGGCAGCGGCGCCAGGGCAGCTGGTTCTTCCCTTCCTTCCCCTCCCCCTTCTTCTCGCAGTTTGGGGACCCCCACCCAACCTATTGTCATTTCTTCCTCAGCCTTTCTCTGCCGTCCCCTCCTCCCCGATCTTCCCCTGAGCCAGAAAAGAAGAAGCGTAAGACTTTAGAGTCTAGCTCTTCTTTTGAGGGTGAGGCCAAGGTGGATGCGCCTCAGTTCGTTCGGAAGCATATCTATCCTCATACTCGTATAGGTATGGATGATGCTTCTGTTCGAAACCACCTTACCATTCTGGCTCAGGAGAGTATCAGGGCGGCAGGGGTGTGCACAAAGTTCCTTGATATCTTTGAGAAGACTCCCCTTAGCTCTTTGGGTTCATCCTCGAGGGTTGAGGAGTTGGAGGGGAGGCTTCGCTTATATCAAGGGCAGGAGAAGGTGCTGAGGGAGGAGGTCGCCAAATTGAAGGAGGAGAGGAATGGCCTCCAGGAGAGGGAGAGGAAGTTGCAAGCCCGGTGTTCCATGGCAGAGGGCCTAAGGGAGAAGGCGCAGGAGAGTTATTCAAGCTTGTTTGAGGACCTTGTGGAGGTGAAAAAGGATTTGATGAGAGCTCGGGAGGCTTATATAGAGTTGGAGGACTCCATTGCTGACGGGGCTGAAGAAGCATAGAGGATCTTTAAAGAATAGGTCGGGGTTCTCACTCCCGACCTGGACCTCTCTCCTTTGGATCCAGATAAAATTATGATCGAGGGAGCTATCGTTTCTCCTCCCTCTCCCCGATATGTCACCGAGTCTGATCTAAAGACTCGGGGGCAGAGGATAATGGAGTCCCCTCCCGACCAAAAGATGCCCCGAGTTCTTCAAAGGCTCCTGGAACTTCCACTCCATCTCCTATGGATATTGGTCCTGACAGCGCTCCGACTACTCTCCCTGACTCTGGTGGTGCTCCGACTACTCTCCCCGACTCTGGTGGTGCTCTGACTACTCCTCCCGACTCTGGTGGTGACGTCCTTCCTAACTGAAAAATTTATTGTGGCTATATGGGGCCCGGCCTGTGGGCCCTCCTTTTTAAACTATTTATTTTTATGTTTGTGGTGGTATTTTGCTGACATTCTCTTGGCCTTTTATGGCCGTTAACAAAAAATACCCTTTTTTGGATAAGGGTTTAAGTTACCTTTCTCTGTTTGTTGTGCGCATGCTTTTTTGTTTTAGGTTTCGAAGAAACCTTTTTTATCTTTTTTATTTTTTTTTGAAAAACCTTTTTCTTGGCTGACTGTCTCTTCTTCGAAGTTTCTCTTAAACTTTTCTTTGGGACGGCCTTTGCTTTAGTGCTTTCGACAGGTTTTCTGATCTCTTTTGGTATTCCTTATACTCAATTTTTTTGGATTTATTGAGTTCTTATGACTTAGGTTATTATTGCGATGCATTTATTTGTTTCTCGGTTTTTCCGACTTGTAAGTCAGATAATTTCTGAGTTTATCACGATCGACTTTTATAACCTCTTTACACCGACTTGTACCTCGTCGTTTTATCCTGACGACCATCTAGGTCGGTTCATGGGATTTTCACGCTTTGTCGAGCTTAAGTCGGCGCGTTTCATAGGAAGAAAGAAAGCGAGAGGAATTTATAAGAGATATTGTGAAAGATCTTTGTTTATTCGCAAAGGTACTCTACTGCTACTAAGGGTTTTTGATTATCTGTGATCCCTTAGTCTCTACTGTGATGTCTCGTTAAAAACTCCTCTTCAGAAAAAACCCTTTTTCTTTTTGGAAAAAAATCGTGAAGTTGGAAAAAGAGTACATCAGGGAGTAGAGTTCGCTTTTAACTGTAGTACCTTTTCATATTACAAGCATGCCACGACCTAGGTAATTCGGTGCCGTTTAAGTTGGTCACTTTGTAATAACCTTTTTCTAAGACCTCACTAATCTTGTAGGGTCCCTTCCAATTAGCAGCGAGCTTCCCTTCCCCAGATTTGTTGACCCCAATGTCGTTTCTGATTAAGACCAAGTCGTCTGGGGTGAAACTCCTTCGAATAACTTTTTTGTTGTATCTGGTAGTTATTCTTTGTTTAATGCCGCTTCTCTTATCTGGGCTTGATCTCGGACTTCGGGGAGCAATTTCAAGTTCTTCTTTGTGCCCCTGTATGTTCCGACCTCATCATGGAAGATTACTCTTGGACTTTGCTCGTCGATTTCTACTGGTATTATGGCTTCCACGCCATAGACAAGTCAGAAGGGTGTTTCTCCTGTGGCGGATTGTGGCGTCGTCCGGTAAGCCCATAACACTTGTGGGAGCTCCTCAGCCCAAGCTCCTTTTGCGTCTTGTAGTCTTTTCTTTAATCCCGCCAGTATGACTTTATTGGCTACCTCGGCTTGTCCATTTGCTTGTGGATGTTCCACCGAGGTGAACTGGTGTTTGATCTTCATACTGGCTACCAGGCTTCTAAAGGTAGAGTCGGTGAATTGGGTTCCATTATCTGTGGTGATGGAATGAGGTATCCCATACCTTGTGATAATGTTTTTTTAGAGGAACCTCCGACTTCTCTGGGCCGTGATGGTGGCTAATGGTTCTGCTTCTATCCACTTTGTGAAGTAGTCTATTCCCACGATTAAGTATTAGACTTGTCCTGGGGCCTGGGGAAAAGGTCCTAACAGATCCATCCCCCATTTTGCAAAGGGCCATGGAGAGGTTATATTGATGAGCTGCTCGGGGGGAGCTGAAAGAACTGAAGATTGATGGTTTAGAAGTTATAGTAAACTCTCGTTGCAAGTATAGTTACTAAACCAAGCAATTAACCTTTCTTACAAGCGTTTTGGTTGTCACAAGTAACAAACCCCTTTAAAAATTGATAACCGAGTATTTAAACCTCGGGTCGTCTTCTCAAGGAATTGCAGGGAAGTATGTTCTTATTATTGGTTATGAGTCTTGTAAATTGGGGGTTTTGAAAGTAAGAAAGCAGTATGTTGAATGATAAGAAAAATAAAGTAGTAATAATAAAATAAACTCTTGGTAAGGTAATAGAATTGGAAGTCCTATCCTTATCAATTGTGATGATAATTGGATTTTAACCCCACTTTGTTAACCTCTAGCTATGAAGGTAAATCAAGTGGATTAATTAGCTTAATCCTCAGATCCTAGTCAATTCCTATGGAAAGACTAGAGTTATTGGAGCAACTCCCAATTTCAACCACTGCTTTATTTGACAGCTCAAGCGTTACCAATTACTTAACCCAAGCCAAAAGGAAGAAAATATCTAAAAAAGCATTCATAAATAGAATAAAACATTCATAAACTGAAATACCTCAATTTGTAATAATAAAGATATCAAATGTAACATGAAAAAGTTCATAAATTAAATTGGAAAAATAAAAGGAAAATTGAACCTGATAAAAAGAAACAATCCTAAAAGTAAGAAATCCTAAATCCTAATCCTAAGAGAGAGGAGAGAACCTCTCTCTCTCTAAAAACTACATCTAAAACTAAAATTATGAATTGTGAGCTTGTTCTTATGAATTAATGGATTCTCCCACTTTATAGATTCTAATCTGTGTTTTCTGGGTTGCAAACTGGGTCAGAAACATCCCAGAATTGGCTGGTTGCGAATTCAAACACGCTGATTTTTTGTCACTGCGACGCGGCCGCGTGGAGCACGCATTCGCGTCGCCTGGCGTTAAAGCAACTATGGCATATTATATATCAAATCGAAGCCCCGAATGTCAGCTTTCCAACGCAACTAGAACCGCGTCATTTGGATCTCTATAGCTAAAGTTATAGCCATTTGAGTGCGAAGAGGTCAGGCTGGACAGCTTAGCAATTTCTCCAATTTCTTGTATTCCTTCCACTTTTGCATGCTTCCTTTCCATCCTCTGAGCCATTCCTGTCCTGTAATCTCTGAAATCACTTAACACACATATCAAGGCATCTAATGGTAATAAGAGAGGATTAAATATAGGGAACTTAAGGCTAAAGAAGCATGTTTTCAATCAAAGCACATAATTAGGAAGGCAAATGTAAAACCATGCAAATAGTATGAATAAGTGGGTAAAGAGTTGATAAAAACCTCTCAATTGAGCACAAGATAAACCATAAAATAGTGGGTTATCAACCTCCCCACACTTAAACATTAGCATGTCCTCATGCTAAGCTCAAGAGAAGCTATAAAGATGAAGAGGAATGGTAGATTAATATGAAATGCAACCTATCTATATGAATGCAACTACATGCAAAATATTTCTACCTACTTAGTTAAAAGTAAAAAAATCCTTCAAGAAGAAATATGAACTGGATTTCACTAATTCAAATTATGAAAATGAAGTACAAATAGACTTGTAGAAGAAAATAGCTCATGAAAGCCGGGAACAAAGAATCGAGCATCGAACCCTCACTGGAAGTGTATGCACTCTAATCGCTCAAGTATTTAAGGTTCGATTTTCTCAATTCTCTACTAACCTTGCTTTCTAAGGCTTGCTTTTCTTCTACCAATCAACATAAATTTAATGCACAGATACACATATCAAGAGGTCTTTTAAGGGTTGTAATGGGGTTAGGGTCAAGGTAGGATTGTATTTGGCCAAGTGGACTAAAATCTGAATCCTTAATTAACTTAAACTTTCCACCTAACTTTAGACAATCCATGTAATCATAATACCACCTCTAACTATCCATTAAGCATGTTTTCCACATATTCATGCATTCTAATTTCAAGTACAGTACATATGCATTGCTTTCACCACTTATTTTGGGGCATTTTGTCCCCTTTTTGCTTAATTGCTCTTTTTTTTTCTTTTTCTCACTTTATATATATATATATATATATTTTTTTTTCTTTTATTTTTCTCAATGCATATGATTAAATTATGGGATGCATGAATCATGTCCTAAACATTTCTTTTACATTTTCAGAAAATTCTAACATACTCAATTCTCAAACCAAATGTTTCCAAATTCAACTTTCCCCATACTTAATTCATGAGCACTCTCACTAGTCTAAGCTAACTAAGGATTCAAATTAAGGACATTATTATTTTTCGCTTAGAGTTAATGATGTGCTAAAGTAAAGAACAAAGGGGTATAATAGGCTCAAAATTGGTTTGCAAAGAATAATGAAAAGGGTAAAGCCATATGGGTATGTAAGCTCAGTGAAACAAAGACCTCAATCATGTAAGTGTATGCATACATCAAACTATGGAAATATAGAATTAAGCAAGACAAAGATCACAATTTTAGAGAGAAAAACACACACCAAAAATAAAATATTGGTTGGTAAAATGCAACCAATTCAAATAGGCTCAAAAATCTCACAGGTTTTGTGTGTTCGAGCTCTAAACCATGTTCCAGTATAATATTTTTTCAAACAAGTGTAACATTAAATTTTATTCAAATTAGTGAAATGTTATAAAAAGTTTCTTGAAAAAGAAAATATTACTTCAACCAAGTGGTAAAATATGCACAAAATCAAATAAATATGCAATCAAACATGTAAATGCAACAACTAACTATAAAGAAAATTTAAGCATTGGTGTTGAGACAAGAAATTACTAACCCATGGAGATCGGTATCGACCTCCCCACACTTAAAGATTGCACCGTCCTCGGTGCATGCTAAGATGTGTAAGTGGATGGGGGTTGTGGTTCCTCAGCTGGGGGTCTTTTTGTTCCTTTTCTTGCCGTTGGTTTGGTAGTAGCTTTCTCTTTACCTTTCTTGGTGGCCATCCTGAAAAGGGAAAAAGAAAGTACCTTTTAAAGCTAAGGGTTAGAGCAAGGAAGAGAGCGGGAAAGGTGGTAATCAATGCACAATAAAGAAGAATGACGTTAACACATGGTCATGACTACATGTGAAAAGTTCATCAATAGAAATATAGCAAGTGCATGTAATGACAATTAAATGCAAGATGTTTATTGGCATGCTGGCAAAGGCATGAGTAGCATAGATCAAGCATTCAATGTCCAAGTTAGATTACCAAGTCTTTCAAACTAACAACATGTTTGTAATAACAATTATATTTAAATAATATAATATAAAAAGGATTTTGTAAAAAGCAAGCATTTAGAGTGGTAGATAGAAAGAAATCGAAAAATAGTGCACAATGCCATACGGGCTTTTTCACAAACACATAGCAAGCATGGTAAATAAGCTATTGAAAGTATTAAATTGAGCATGCAAGCAACCCTTTAAAAAGTAATATATAATTGTCAAACAATTCCTTTAATAATCCACAGGTAAAGTAAATAAATTTCCAACACCAATGAAAATGATGCAATGAATGAAGGTATGCAAATAAATTAAATAAAATAGAATGGAAGAGAAAGAAAATAAGAAAGGAAGAAGAAAGAAATAAGAAAAGATAAAAAATAAGGATTTGGAAAAGAAAAATATAAGATATTTTGGCAGAGTTGGATGAGCTGTGCGGCGCGAGCGACGCGGACGCGTGGGGCACGCGGTCGCGCGACTTGCGCTTATTCGGATTGACGCGGTCGCGTCGGTCACGCGGTCGCGTGACTCGTTTATGCTACTGGCGCGAGGGCAGCCTCACACTCGCACAACTCTCTGTTTGAAATCTTATTTTGCCAAATTTCGGGTGACGTGATCGCGTGGGTCATGCGATCGCGTGAGTGGCCAATATTAGGATATGACGCGAACGCGTGAGCCATGCGTCCGCGTGGTAAGGCGTGTGCGATCAGCACCAGTCCAGCACCACTCTCGCACAACTTTCGGTCGTGCATCCTTTCTTACGTCGATTTCTAGGTCGCGCGGCCGCGTGAGTGACGCGGACGCGTCAGTGACGTGGTCACGTGGGATGATTTGTGCCAAAGGCACGCCTCCAGCCATGCTCTCGCGTGACTCTCTGTTCACTTTTCTTTTCTTCCAAACGCACTGGTGACGCAGACGCGTCGCATGCGTGTTTTTTTTTTTTGATGCAGTATGCAGAATGCAAAATGATATGGATGTTATGAGTAATTCCAGGTTCAATGAAATAAAATAAAATAAACTAAAAAAAAACAAAACAAAATAAAATTAAAATTGAAAAAGAAATGATCATACCATGGTGGGTTGTCTCCCACCTAGCACTTTTAGTTAAAGTCCTTAAGTTAGACATTTGGTGAGCTCCCTGTTATGGTGGCTTATGCTTGTATTCATCCAGAAATCTCCACCAATGTTTGTAATTCCAATGGCCTCCGGGATCCCAAACTAGGCGCAGAAAGTCTTCAAGTAAGTTAAAGCAAGTGACAAGACCCCAAGAGTGCTGATTTCTAGATTGAATTCCGGGGTCCCAGACCTTACCTTTGTACCCATCTTCTTGTTGATCATCATTTTTCCACTTGGGTGGTGAACAGTCAGAATTCTCACTGAGATATCCAAACAGCTTTCTAGACCCATTCAGTTGAGCTTTATACCAACCTTTGCATTTAAACTTAAAGCTTCCAACCATAATGAACCTTGCAGGACAATTCTTACCACTGGCCATCTTCCTCTTACTCTTAATGCCACAAAGAGCTCTAAGTTGACCATCCGTCTCCAGTAGTCCATATTCAAGTGGGATTAGAAAGCTAAGGGATATGAATTTTACCCACTTGAATGTTGTGAAGGATGATGGCAACTTAGGGGGAGGGGTCTCCAATAACTTTGGCAATGTGATTTCAAGCTCCACTCCCTTGTGCTTTTTGACAATTTTCACCTCTTTGCAAACTTCTTTAATTTCAACCTCTTCCTCTTGGTAGCTTTCTTCCAATTCAATCTCTTCTTCATTACTTACCAAGGGCATGGAAGGTAGTATTTTTTCTTCTTTAATTTCCATCTCTTGACCAACCTCTTCCAAGTCTTCAACCATGATATGCCTTGGAGGTTGTACACCCTCCTCAGCATCAATTTCAATTGCCTTGGAAGGAGGTTCCATAACCTGACTTTCCCATGGAGGGTTAGCATCTCCTAAGTCTGCAACCACTTCTTCCTCTTCAATAATTACAGCTTCCTCCACTTGTTCCAGTACAAAGTCATGCTCCGTATTGTCCACTGGAGTTTCTAATGTCTCCTTCATGCTACGTTCTTCATTAGATTGTCCACATAAAGCCATGGGGGTTCCTTGAGTGTCCGAACGTCGGGAAGCTAATTGATTTATTGCTTGATTCAATTGGTGAAAGGTTGCAAGAAATTGATCCACTGTTTTCTTGTGACGATCCGTTGATTCTTGTTCTGCTTGGGTATCATAAGTACGACCATAAGGCTCTTGGATTGATGGATATGGATATGGTGCATATAGAGGTGGTAATTCTTGGGAGTAATTGGGTTGGAATTGGGGTGGTTCTATATATGGTTCATATGGTTCATAAGGTAGTTGGTATGGTGGATGTGGGTTAGGATCATATGGAGGTGAATGGTGGTAGTTGGCTTGTGAGTGTGGTGGTTCAAAGTTGTGTTGAGGAGGTTCATAGGCATATGATGGGGGTCCATCATATCTATCATCTTGGTATGCCCCCTGGAATGGCTCTTGACTATAGTAATTTGGTAGATGTTGGTTGTCACGGAAGGGTCCACCATAACTACTGTCTTGGTATGCATCGTGGAATGGTCTTTGTTTGTGGTACTGTGGAAGGTGTTGTTGCCGGAAGGATTGATCAGATCCTCGTGGCTCCTTCCATCTCTGATTGTTTTGACCTTGATGCATGTTCCTGTTATAATTTCCATTCCTTGCAACAACATTGGAACCAAACTCAAAGCGAGAGGGGTGAGAACTCATAGTTAGTTAATAAAAATTTAAAAACAAAAATAAAAGCAAATTTGAAATTCAAATTTTTAAATTTGAAGTTTAAAATTTGAAATTTTAAAATTTGAATTTTAAATTTTGAAAATTGAATTTTTAAAATTGAAAATTGAAAATTGATTTTTTTTAAATAAGATAGGATAAGATAAAAATTTTTAAAATAAAAATCTAAAAATTTTTGTTTTTCGAAAAAAATCAATTTAAAAGTAAATATTTACAATAACTAATAATAAGGCACACGTTTGCAATTTCCCGGCAACGGCGCAAAGAACTGAAGATTGATGGTTTAGAAGTTATAGTAAACTCTCGTTGCAAGTATAGTTACTAAACCAAGCAATCAACCTTTCTTACAAACGTTTTGGTTGTCACAAGTAACAAACCCCTTTAAAAATTGATAACCGAGTATTTAAACCTCGGGTCGTCTTCTCAAGAAATTGCAGGGAAGTATGTTCTTATTATTGGTTATGAGTCTTGTAAATTGGGGGTTTTGAAAGTAAGAAAGCAATATGTTGAATGATAAAAAAAATAAAATAGTAATAATAAAATAAACTCTTGGCAAGGTAATAGAATTGGAAGTCATATCCTTATCAATTGTGATGATAATTGGATTTTAATCCCACTTTATTAACCTCTAGCTATGAAGGTAAATCAAGTGGATTAATTAGCTTAATCCTCAGGTCCTAGTCAATTCCTATGGAAAGACTAGAGTTATTGGAGCAACTCCCAATTTCAACCACTGCTTTATTTGACAGCTCAAGCGTTACCAATTACTTAACCCAAGCCAAAAGGAAGAAAATATCTAAAAAAGCATTCATAAATAGAATAAAACATTCATAAACTGAAATACCTCAATTTGTACTAATAAAGATATCAACTGTAACATGGAAAAGTTCATAAATTAAATTGGAAAAATAAAAGGAAAATTGAACCTGATAAAAAGAAACAATCCTGAAAGTAAGAAATCCTAAATCATAATCCTAAGAGAGAGGAGAGAACCTCTCTCTCTAAAAACTACATCTAAAACTAAAATTATGAATTGTGAGCTTGTTCTTATGAATGATTGGATTCTCCCACTTTATAGCTTCTAATCTGTGTTTTCTGGGCCGCAAACTGGGTCAGAAACAGCCCAGAATTCGCTGGTTGCGAATTCAAACACGCTGATTTTTCGTCACTGCGACGCGGCCGCGTGGAGCACGCGTTCTCATCACCTGGTGTCAGGAAAACTATGGCATATTATATATCAAATCGAAGCCCCAGACGTTAGCTTTCTAACGCAACTGGAACCGCGTCATTTGGACCTCTGTAGCTAAAGTTATAGCCATTTGAGTGCGAAGAGGTCAGGCTGGACAGCTTAGCAATTTCTCCAACTTCTTGTATTCCTTCCACTTTTGTATGCTTCCTTTCCATCCTCTGAGTCATTCATGTCCTGTAATCTCTGAAATCACTTAACACACATATCAAGGCATCTAATGGTAATAAGAGAGGATTAAACATAGGGAATTTAAGGCTAAAGAAGCATGTTTTCAATCAAAGCACATAATTAGGAAGACAAATGTAAAATCATGCAAATAGTATGAATAAGTGGGTAAAGAGTTGATAAAAACCTCTCAATTGAGCACAAGATAAACCATAAAATAGTGGTTTATCAGAAGCCACGTGGAAATTTGTGTGCATCTGGCATGGCTGGCACTTCTTCACAAATTCTGTGGCATGGCTGGCACTTCTTCACAAATTCTGCAAGGTTGATGAGCGGATAATTTATACGCTTTTTGGCATTATTTTTACTTAGTTTTTAGTATGATTTAGTTGGTTTTTAGTATATTTTTATTAGTTTTTAATTAAAAATCACATTTCTGGACTTTACTATGAGTTTGTGTGTTTTTCTGTGATTTCAGGTATTTGCTGGCTGAAATTGAGGGAGCTGAGCAAAAATCTGATTAAAGTTGAAAAATGACTGCTGATGCTGTTGGATTCTGACCTCCCTGCACCCAAAGTGGATTTTCTGGAGCTACAGAACTCCAAATGGTGCGCTCTCAATTGCGTTGGAAAGTAGACATTCAGAGCTTTCCAGCAATATATAATAGTCCATACTTTGCTCAAGGAAAGACGACGTAAACTGGTGTTCAACACCAGTTCCATGTTGCAGTCTGGCGTCCAGCGCCAGAAACAAGTTACAAGTTGGAGTTCAACGCCAGAAACAGGTTACAACCTGGCGTTGAACGCCCAAAATAGACCAGGCACGTGAGAAGCTTTAGTCTCAGCCCCAGCACACACCAAGTGGGCCCCAGAAGTGGATTTCTGCACTATCTATCATAGTTTACTCATTTTCTGTAAACCTAGGTTACTAGTTTAGTATTTAAACAACTTTTAGAGATTTATTTTGTATCTCATGACATTTTTAGATCTGAACTTTGTACTCTTTGACGGCATGAATCTCTAAACTCCATTGTTGGGGGTGAGGAGCTCTGCAGCGTCTTGATGAATTAATGCAATTATCTCTATTTTCCATTCAAACACGCTTGTTCCTATCTAAGATGTTCATTCGCGCTTCACTATGAAGAAGGTGATGATCCGTGACACTCATCACCTTCCTCAATCCATGAACGTATGCCTGACAACCACCTACGTTCTACATCAGATTGAATGAGTATCTCTTAGATTTCTTAATCAGAATCTTCGTGGTATAAGCTAGAATTGATGGCGGCATTCATGAGAATCCGGAAAGTCTAAACCTTGTCTGTGGTATTCCGAGTAGGATTCAAGGATTGAATGGCTGTGACAAGCTTCAAACTCGCAATTGTTGGACGTAGTGACAGACGCAAAAGAATCAAGGGATTCTATTCCGACATGATCGAGAACCAACAGATGATTAGCCGTGCTGTGACAAGCTTCAAACTCGCAATTGTTGGACGTAGTGACAGACGCAAAAGAATCAAGGGATTCTATTCCGACATGATCGAGAACCAACAGATGATTAGCCGTGCTGTGACAGAGCATTTGGACCATTTTCACTGAGAGGACGGGAAGTAGCCATTGACAACGGTGACACCTTACATACAGCTTGCCATGGAAGGAGCCTTGCGTGTGTGAAGAGGAGTACAAGAGAAAAACTGAAATAAAGAAGACAAATCATCTCCAAAACCCCAACATATTCTCCATTATTGAGTAACAAGTATTTATTTCATGCCCTTTTATTCCTTGCAATCAAATTTGATAAGTGAATTGTTTTATTGTTTTCCTGACTAAGAGTTACAAGGTAACCATAGATTGCTTCAAGCCAACAATCTTCGTGGGATCGACCCTTACTCACGTAAGGTATTACTTGGACGACCCAGTGCACTTGCTGGTTAGTGGTACGAGTTGTAAAAAGTGCGATTTACAATTCGTGCACCAAGTTTTTGGCGCCGTTGCCGGAGATTGTTTGAGTTTGAACAACTAACGGTGAATCTTGTTGCTTAGATTAGGAAATTTTTGTCTTTTGGGTCAGAGTCTTTTATTTTCTTTTAAAAAATTTTTCAAAAAAATATTATTTTTCTTGTTTGATCTTTAGTTTTTCTTGTTCTGTTTCTTTTCTTGTTCTTCTTGTGCCTTTTCAAAACATTAATTTTCAAAAAAAATTTTGTTCTTAGTTAAAAACAAAAATTTACTCCTTCAAAACAATTGTTATATCCATAACTCAGTTGGCTAGAGCGTTGGTCTATGTTCTTGGTAATTGGGTATTTTCTTTTCAAAATCTTCTTTTTCAAAAATAATTTTTTCTATTAAATCTTGTACCAAACTTTAAGTTTGGTGTTTTCTTGTTAATTTTTCTTTGTTTTTCGAAAATTTTAGCTTGGTTTTCTAAAAATTTTAAGTTTGGTGTTCCTTCTTCATGTTCTTGTTGTTCTTGTGAGTCTTCAAGGCGTTCTTGAGTTTTCCTTGTGTCTTGATCTTAAAATTTTTAAGTTTGGTGTTCCTTGGTATTTTCCCTCCAAAATTTTCGAAAACAAGGAGCATTAGATCTAAAAATTTTAGATCTTGTGCTATTTTATTGTTTTTCTCTTTCCTCATTAAATTCAAAAATATCTTTTCCCTCTATTTTAAAGCATTTTTTTCGAAAATCAATTTTAAAATTCAGATTTTTTATTTCAATATTTAAAACCCTTTTTAAAAAAAAAATCATATCTTTTTCAAAACTTCCTAACCACTTTCTCTCTCCTCATTTTTTCGAAAATCTTCACCCATTTTTATTTATTTTATTTTAATTTATTTTTGAAATAAATAAATAAATAAATAAATAAATAAAAATAATTTTTTTTACATCATCTCCCTTTCTCCATCATGGATCTAAGTGGAAATGAACAGTCCAGAAGGACTCTGGGGTCATATGCTAACCCCTCTACGGCTTCATATGGGAGTAGTATCAGTATACCCTCTATTGGAGTCAGTAGCTTTGAGTTGAATCCTCAGCTCATTATCATGGTGCAGCAAAGTTGCCAGTATTCCGGTCTTCCACAGGAAGAACCTACAGAGTTTCTGGCACATTTTTTACAAATTGCTGACACAGTATATGATAAGAAAGTAGATCAGGATGTCTACAGATTATTACTGTTTCCATTTGCTGTAAAAGACCAAGCCAAGAGGTGGTTAAATAACCAACCTAAGGCTAGTATAAAGACATGGAAACAGCTGACAGAGAAATTCCTGAATCAATACTTTCCTCCAAAACGGATGACACAGCTAAGGCTGGACATCCAAGGCTTTAAACAAGGAGATAATGAATCTCTTTATGATGCTTGGGAGAGATACAGAGAGATGCTAAGAAAATGCCCCTCTGAGATGTTTTCAGAGTGGGTTTAGCTAGACATCTTCTATTATGGGCTTACAGAAAGAGCTCAGATGTCTCTAGACTACTCAGCTGGTGGATCTATCTACATGAGGAAGACAATTGAAGAAGCTCAAGAGCTCATTGATACAGTTGCCAGAAATCAGCATCTGTACTTAAGCAGCGAACCTTCCATGAAAGAAGAGGCTAAAACAGTGACTACTGAACTCAGTCCTGCTGAACAAGCTACTAAATTCAATCAGCAATTGGATTTTCTAACAAAACAGTTAGCTGAATTCAAGGAGAGACTACAAGAGACAAGGATGGCTAATATAAATATGGAAGAACAATTAAAGCAAACAAAGCAGCAGCTATCAAAACAAATAACAGAAGAATGCCAAGCAGTTCAATTAAGAAGTGGGAAAACATTAAATACCCCACCTCAAGGCAGCAGGAAGCCAAGAAATGAGCAAACTCCCAAATTCCATCCGAGGACAGTAAGAGCCCAGGGAAAAATAATTCTGGCGCTAAAACGCCAGAAATTGGGTGGAAGGCTGGCGCTGAACGCCCAAACCATGCTCAGGACTAGCGTTCAACACCAGAAACAAGCAAGGAACTGGCGTTGAACGCCCAAAGGAAGCACAGTTCTGGCGTTCAGACGCCAGGAACAGATGAGGAGTTGGCGTCTAACGCCACTCCAGCTTCCAACCCTGGCTTTCAAATACCAGTGAGGGATCAGACACCTGCAATTGCTGATAATAAATCCCTCAAGAAGGCTTCTCAACCTACCTCTGTAGGAAATAAACCTGCAGTAACTAAGGTTGAGGAATACAAAGCCAAGATACCTTATCCTCAAAAGCTCCGCAAAGAGGAGCAGGATAAGCAATTTGCCCGCTTTGCAGACTATCTTAGGACTCTTGAAATAAAGATTCCGTTTGCAGAGGCACTTGAGCAAATACCCTCTTATGCCAAGTTCATGAAAGATATCTTGAGTCACAAGAAGGATTGGAGAGAAACTGAAAGAGTTCTCCTCACTGAAGAATGCAGTGCAGTCATTCTGAAAAGCTTCCCAGAAAAGCTTAAAGATCCCGGGAGCTTTATGATACCATGCATATTAGAGGGTAACTGCACCAAGACAGCTCTATGTGATCTTGGGGCAAGCATCAACCTAATCCCTGCATCCACTATCAGAAAGCTTGGCTTGACTGAAGAGGTCAAACCAACCCGGATCTGTCTTCAACTTGCTGATGGCTCCATTAAATACCCATCAAGCATAATTAAGGACATGATTGTCAAGGTTGGGCCATTTGCCTTCCCTACTGACTTTGTAGTGCTGGAAATGGAGGAGCACAAGAGTGTAACTCTTATTCTAGGAAGACCATTCCTAGCAACTGGACGAATCCTCATTGACGTCCAAAAAGGGGAGATAACCCTGAGAGTCAATGAGGATGAGTTTAAGTTGAATGTTGTCAAAGCTATGCAACATCCAGACACATCAGACGACTGCCTAGGCGTTGATATTATTGACTCCCTGGTGGAAGAGGTCCATATGACTGAGAGTCTCGAATCAGAGCTAGAGAACATTTTTAAAGATGTTCAGCCTGATCTGGAGGAACCAGAGGAAATAAAAGAACCTCTGAAAACTCCTCAGGAAGAGGAGAAACCTCCTAAACCCGAGCTCAAACCACTACCACCATCCCTGAAATATGCATTTCTGGGAGAAGGTGACACTTTTCCTGTAATCATAAGCTCTGCTTTAGGGCCACAGGAGGAGAAAGCACTAATTCAGGTGCTAAGGACACACAAGACAGCTCTTGGGTGGTCCATAAGTGATCTTAAGGGCATTAGCCCAGCCAAATGCATGCACAAGATCCTATTGGGGGATGATGCTAAGCCAGTGGTTCAACGACAGAGGCGGTTAAATCCCACCATGAAGGAGGTGGTGCAGAAAGAGGTCACTAAGTTACTAGAGGCTGGGATTATCTATCCTATTTCTGATAGCCCCTGGGTGAGCCCTGTCCATGTTGTCCCTAAGAAGGGAGGAATGACAGTGGTTCGTAATAAAAAGAATGAACTGGTTCCTACAAGAACAGTTACAGGGTGGCGTATGTGTATTGACTACAGAAGGCTCAATACAGTCACCAGGAAGGATCATTTTCCTTTACCATTCATAGACCAGATGCTAGAGAGACTAGCAGGTCATGAATATTACTGCTTTTTAGATGGCTATTCAGGTTACAACCAAATTGCAGTAGATCCTTGATAAACCAATATTTTATGGTTTATCTTGTGCTCAATTGAGTGGTTTTTATCTACTCTTTACCCACTTATTCATACTATTTGCATGGCTTTACATTTACCTTCCTAATTATGTGCTTTGATTGAAAACATGCTTCTTTGATCTTATATTTGCTTATTATTAATCCTCTCTTATTACCATTAGATGCCTTGATATGTGTGTTAAGTGTTTTCAGATATTATAAGGCAGGAATGGCTTGGAGGATGGGAAGAAAGCATGCAAAAGTGGAAGGAATGCAAGAAGTTGGAGAAATTGCTAAGCTGTCCAGCCTGACCTCTCTGCACTCAAACGGCTATAACTTTAGCTACAGAGGTCCAAATGATACGGTTCCAGTTGCGTTGGAAAGCTAACGTCCGGGGCTTCGATTTGATATATAATATGTTATAGTTCCCCTGATGCTAGGCGACGTGGTAGCACGAATCACGAATCACACTTTTCACAACGCGTGCCACTGACCAGCAAGTGCACTGGGTCGTCCAAGTAATACCTTACGTGAGTAAGGGTCGAATCCCACAGAGATTGTTGGTTTGAAGCAATCTATGGTTATCTTGTAAATCTTAGTCAGGAAGTCAATTATGTTTATCAGTTGAATTATAAATAACCAGTAGAGCATAAATTAAAAGTTACTTGTTGTGCAGTAATGGAGAATATGTTGGAGTTTTGGAGATGCTCTGTCCTCTGAATCTCTGCTTTCCTCTGTCTTCTAATTCACGCACGCACGTCCTCCTATGGCAAGCTGTGTGTTGGTGGATCACCGTTGTCAATGGCTACCTTCCATCCTTCCAGTGAAAACTACGCTCACGCGCTCTGTCACAGCACGGCTAATCACCGGTTGGTTCTCGATCCGGTTGGAATAGGATTTACTATCCTTTTGCGTCTGTCACTAACGCCCAGCCTTCAGGAGTTTGAAGCTCGTCACAGTCATTCAATCCTTGAATCCTACTTGGAATGCCACAGACAAGGCTTAGACTTTCCGGATTCTCATGAATGCCGCCATCAGTTCTAGCTTATACCACGGAGATTCTGATTAAAGAATCTAAGAGACACTCATTCAATCGGATATAGAACAGAAGTGGTTGTCAGGCACACGTTCATGGGTTGAGGAAGGTGATGAGTGTCACAGCTCATCACCATCATCACAGTTAAGCGCGAATGAACATCTTAGATAGGAACAAGCGTGTTTGAATGAAAACAGAAATACTTGCATTAATTCATTGAGACACAGCAGAGCTCCTCACCCCCAACAATGGGGTTTAGAGACTCATGCTGTTAGAGAATACAAAGTTTAGATCAGAAATGTCATGAGATACAAAATAAGTCTCTAAAAGTTGTTTAAATACTAAACTAGTAGCCTAGGGTTACAAAATATGAGTGGACTATAATGGATGATGCAGATATCCACTTCTGGGCCCACTTGGTGTGCCGGGGCCCACTTGGTGTGTGCTGGGGTTGAGATTTCGTGCAGAGGCCATTTGTGGAGTTGAACGCCAGTTTTTATGCCAGTTTGGGCGTTCAACTCCAGTTTTTGATCCTTTTCTGGCGCTGGACGCCAGAATTGGGCAGAGAACTGGCGTTGAACGCCAGTTTACGTCGTCTATCCTTGTGTAAAGTATGGACTATTATATATTGCTGGAAAGCCCTGGATGTCTAATTTCCAACGCAATTGGAAGCATGCCATTTCGAGTTCTGTAGCTCCAGAAAATCCACTTTGAGTGCAGGGAGGTCAGAATCCAACAGCATCAGCAGTCCTTTTTCAGCCTGAATCAGATTTTTGCTCAGCTCCTTCAATTTCAGCCAGAAAAATACCTGAAATTACAGAAAAACACACAACTCATAGTAAAGTCCAGAAATATGATTTTTTCCTAAAAACTACTAGAAATAGACTAAAAACTAACTAAAACATACTCTAAACTATATGAAATTATCCCCAAAAAGCGTATAAAATATCCGCTCATCACGACGCGACCACGTGATCCATGCGGCCGCGTCGCAGTGACGGAAATCTAGCGTGGCAAAATTCGAAACCAGCGAATTATGGACTGTTTCTGACCCAGTTTGCGGCCCAGAAAATACAGATTAGAGGCTATAAAGTGGGGGACTGCATCCATTCATAAGAGGCTCTCAGATTCACAATTTTAGGAGTAGATGTAGTTTTTTAGAGAGAGAGGTTCTCTCCTCTCTCTTAGGATTAGGATTTAGGATTTCTCTTAGTTTTAGGAGTGCCTCTAAATCCCAGGTTCAAGGTTCCTTTAATTTATGTTTCTCTTTTATTTTGATACTTTTATTTGCATTTGATTTATGTTGCCCAGTTGGCTTATGAACTTTTCATGATTAAGATTTGGATGTTCTATTTATTATAATTCGAGGTATTTCAGATTCAAGATTTCTTTCTTATGTTACTGTTGCTTCCCATCTGAAGGCATTTTTATTCCAGCAAATTTACTTTTCCTCTTTTGGTCTTGGTTAAGGAATCAGTAACTCAGGAGTTATCCAACTTAATAGCATAATTGTTATCTTGCCAATTGGTTTGAACTTCAATAATCCCAAACTTTTCTTAGGAAATAAATAGGATTCGAAGATCAAACCAATTTGTCCCTTGACCTTCCTTTGCTTTGGTAAAGGTTAACTAAGTGGAATTGAGATTCAACTTTCATTACTATTGATAAGGATAATTAATCTGGACCTCCAATTTCTAATACATTTCCAAGAGTTTATTTTTATTATTATTATTTTATTTCCTCTGCCATTTACTATTGTTGCTTCTTATCTTATACATTAATAGACCTTGTCATATAACATATTCCCACCTTACTTCCAAAACCCCAATTTACAAAACTCATAACCAATAATAAGAACACCTCCCTGCAATTCCTTGAGAAGACGATCCGCGGTTTAAATACTCAGTTATCAATTTTAAGGGGTTTGTTACTTGTGACAACCAAAACGTTTGTACGAAGGGATTTTTGTCGGTTTAGAGACTATATCTACAACGCAACCGTTTCTATGAATTTCTTTACTGGTAGAAAACCTAACGTCAAAATGGCGCCGTTGCCGGGGAATTGCAAACGTGTGCCTTATTATTGGTTATTGTAAATATTTTATTTTTGTTTGTTTATTTATTTTTATTTTTATTTTTGCTTTTTCTTAAGTTAAGAGGTTATTGGATTTTATTTTAAAATTTTTTATCTTATCTTATCTTATTTCAAAAATCAAATTTCAAAAAAATTCAAATTTAAAAATTTTTCAAAATTCAAATTTCAAAAAATTTCAAATTTCAAATTTCAAATTTCAAAATTTAATTTTCAAATTCAAAATTTAAATAACCTTTTAATTTAAATTTATTTTTATTTTTAATTTTTATTTACTACTATGAACTCTCACCCATTTGGGTATGAGTCTGGTTACAATTATGTTGCAGGAAGAAGAAACTATAATGAAAATAGGCATCAAGGTTGGAACAATCAAAGATGGGAGGAGCCACAAGGATTTGATCAACCCTCATGGCAACAACCACCTCCAATGGGCTATCAACAACTACCACCATATGCCTATGAACCCTTTCCTCAACACAACTTTGAACTACCACACTCACAAGCCAACTACCACCATTCACCTCCATATGACCCTAACCCTCAACCACCATACCAACCACCTTATGAACCAAATGAACCATACATAGATCCACCCCAAACCTCCATGGAGAAAGCACTTGCCAATCTAAACTCTACTATACAAGCTCTCATCGCCCAAATCAGACCACCAAATACCTTCAACAATCAACCCTCAAGCTCTAGTGCACTTCCTTTTCAACCACAGAGTGATCTCTCCATCCCATCACCACCATCCATGGAAGAGCACCCACATCCATCAATCCAAGAGCAAGATGATCCCAATTATGCTATTGATATGGAACAGGAAAGAAGGAATCATCTTCGCGAATCCATACTTCATAAAGAGCTAGAGGAGGCCCTAAAGGTGAAGGTAGTAAATACCCTTGAAGATGAAAGAACAATTGAAAGGAGTTGTCATGGAAAGAAAATCATCAAGGATGAGTACGATTTTATATTAAAACTACTGGACAAAGCAGTAATTATTAAAGAGGAAAAAGTGGTTGAAGACTTACGAGATGCTGAACCTCCATGGGAAAGTCAAGACATAGAGCCTCCTTCCAAGACGGTTGTATTTGATGTTGAGGAGGGTGTACAACCTCCAAGGCATACCCTGGTTGAAGACTTGGAAGAGGTTGAAATTGAAGAAGCTTACAAGGAGGTGGAAGTTGTCAGAGAAGAGCACAAGGGAGTGGAGCTTGCAATTTCATTAGAAATACCTCCCCCTAAGTTACCATCATCCTTCACAACATTCAAGTGGGTAAAATTCATATCCCTTAGCTTTCTAATCCCAGTAAGCTCCCTATCTCTGTTTTGTATGTAGATTCCTTCTGTAACCCTGTAAACTTATGCAAATGATTCTTTACCTTAGTGTCAGTGAACTTTATATAAACAAATAAAAATAAAAAATAGGGTAAAATGCTTAGAGGATTGTTGCCCCATGGCTGGGTTGCCTCCCAGCAAGCGCTTCTTTATTGTCTTTAGCTGGACCTTGCTGAGCTTTTAATCTAGCTTCAGCCTTGAGCATTCTTGCTCAATATTGCCCTCAAGATAATGCTTGATTCTCTGTCCATTGACAATGAACTTCTTATCAGAATCAATATCTTGAAGCTCCACATAACCATATGGTGATACACTTGTAATCACGTATGGTCCCCTCCACCGGGATTTCAGTTTCCCGGGGAATAGCCTGAGTCTAGAGTTAAACAACAGAACCTTCTGTCCTGGTTCAAAGATTCTAGATGACAGCTTTCTGTCATGCCACTTTTTTTATTTTTCTTTATAAAGCTTGGCATTTTCGAAAGCTGTGAATCTGAATTCCTCTAGCTCATTTAGCTGGAGCAATCGTTTTTCTCCTGCTAATTTGGCATCTAAGTTTAGGAATCTGGTTGCCCAGTAGGCCTTATGTTCCAGTTCCACGGGCAAGTGGCATGCCTTACCATACACGAGTTGGTATGGAGAGGTCCCTATAGGGGTCTTGAATGCTGTTCTGTAAGCCCACAGAGCATCATCCAAGCTCCTTGCCCAATCTTTTCTACGGGTATTTACTGTCCGTTCCAGGATTCTCTTTAATTCTCTGTTAGAGACTTCAGCCTGCCCATTGGTTTGTGGATGATATGGAGTGGCCACCTTGTGGCGAATTCCATACCGAACCATGGCAGAGTAAAGCTGTTTATTGCAGAAGTGAGTGCCCCCATCACTGATTAACACTCTAGGGACACCAAACCTGCTAAAGATATGTTTCTGGAGGAATTTCAGCACTGTTTTAGTATCATTGGAGGGTGTGGCGATAGCCTCAACCCATTTTGATACATAGTCAACTGCCACCAGAATATAAGTGTTTGAGTATGATGGTGGAAAAGGTCCCATGAAGTCAATTCCCCATACATCAAACAACTCTATTTCCAAGATCCCTTGTTGAGGCATGGCGTAACCATGAGGCAGGTTACCAGCTCTTTGGCAACTATCACAATTACGTACAAACTCTCGGGAATCTTTATAGAGTGTGGGCCAATAGAAGCCACATTGGAGGACCTTGGTGGCTGTTCGCTCACCTCCGAAATGACCTCCATATTGAGATCCATGGCAATGCCATAAGATTCTCTGTGCTTCCTCTCTGGGGACACACCAACGGATAATTCCGTCTGCACATCTCTTAAAGAGATAGGGCTCATCCCACAAGTAGTACTTTGCATCAGTAATTAGTTTCTTTTTTTGTATTCTATTGTACTCCTTGGGTATGAACCTTGCAGCTTTATAGTTTGCAATATCGGCAAACCATGGTGCTTCCTGAATGGCAAATAGATGCTCATCAGGGAACGTCTCAGAGATCTCAAGGAAGGGGAGGGACGTCCCTTCCACTGGCTCTATCCGGGACAGATGATCAGCTACTTGGTTCTCTGTCCCTTTTCTGTCTCTTATTTCTATATCAAACTCTTGCAGAAGCAATACCCATCTGATGAGCCTGGGTTTTGAATCCTGCTTTGTGAGTAGATACTTAAGAGCAGCATGGTCAGTGTACACAATCACCTTTGATCCTACTAGGTAGGATCTGAACTTGTCAATGGCGTAAACCACTGCAAGTAATTCCTTTTCTGTGGTTGTGTAATTTTTCTGGGCATCATTTAAAACGCGACTGGCATAATAAATGACATGCAGAAGCTTGTCATGCCTCTGTCCCAGTACTGCACCAATGGCATGATCACTGGCATCACACATTAACTCAAATGGCAATGTCCAGTCTGGTGCAGAAATGACTGGTGCTGTGACCAGCTTAGCTTTCAGCGTTTCAAACGCCTGTAGGCATGCTGTGTCAAACACAAATGGCGTGTCAGCAGCTAGCAGATTGCTTAGGGGTTTTGCGATTTTTGAAAAATCCTTTATAAACCTCCTATAGAATCCTACATGCCCCAGAAAGCTTCTGATTGCCTTAACATTGGCAGGTGGTGGTAATTTTTCAATTACCTCTATTTTTGCTTGATCTACCTCTATTCCCTTGCTTGAGATTTTATGCCCAAGAACAATTCCTTCAGTCACCATGAAGTGACACTTTTCCCAGTTTAAAACTAGGTTGGTTTCTTGGCATCTTTTCAGAACAAGTTTCAGGTGATCAAGACAGGAGCTGAATGAGTCTCCATATACTGAGAAGTCATCCATGAAGACCTCCAGAAATTTTTCCACCATATCAGAGAAAATAGAGAGCATGCATCTCTGGAAGGTTGCAGGTGCATTGCATAGCCCAAAGGGCATCCTTCTATAAGCAAACACTCCGGATGGACATGTGAATGCTGTTTTCTCTTGATCCTGGGGATCTACTGCAATCTGGTTATAGCCTGAGTAGCCATCCAAAAAGCAGTAATAATCATGACCTGCTAGTCTCTCTAGCATCTGGTCTATGAATGGTAAAGGAAAATGATCCTTTCTGGTGGCTGTATTGAGCCTTCTGTAGTCAATACACATGCGCCACCCTGTAACTGTTCTTGTAGGAACCAGTTCATTTTTTTCATTATGAACCACTGTCATGCCTCCCTTTTTTGGGACGACTTGAACAGGGCTCACCCAGGGGCTATCAGAAATGGGATAAATAATCCCAGCCTCTAGTAATTTGGTGACCTCTTTCTGCACCACTTCCTTCATGGCTGGATTTAGCCGCCTCTGTGGTTGAACCACTGGTTTGGCATTATTCTCCAATAGGATTTTGTGCATGCATCTAGCTGGGCTTATGCCCTTAAGATCACCTATGGACCACCCAAGAGCTGTCTTGTGTGTCCTTAGCACTTGAATAAGTGCTTCCTCTTCCTGTGAATTTAAGGCAGAGCTTATGATCACTGGAAAAGTGTCACCTTCTCCTAGAAATGCATATTTCAAGGATGGTGGCAGTGGCTTGAGCTCTGGTTTAGGAGGTTTTTCCTCTTTCAGAAGAAAGTTCAGAGGCTCTTTCATGTCCCCTGAATCTTCCAAATCAGGCTGAACATCTTTAAAGATGTTTTCCAACTCTGATTCGAGACTCTCAGCCATGTTGATCTCTTCTACCAAAGAGTCAATAAGGTCAACTTTCATGCAGTCTGTTGATGTGTCTGGATGCTGCATGGCTTTGACAGCGTTCAATTTGAACTCGTCATCGTTGACTCTCAGGGTTATTTCCCCCTGCTGGACGTCAATGAGGGATCGTCCAGTTGCTAGGAAGGGTCTTCCTAGAATGAGAGTAGCACTCTTGTGCTCCTCCATTTCCAGCACAACAAAGTCAGTGGGAAAGGCGAATGGCCCAACTCTGACAATCATGTCCTCAATCACGCCTGATGGGTATTTAGTGGAACCATCAGCAAGTTGGAGACATATCCGGGTTGGTTTAACTTCTTCAGTTAAGCCAAGCTTCCTGATAGTGGATGCAGGTATTAGGTTGATGCTTGCCCCAAGATCGCATAAGGCTGTCTTGGTGCAATCACCTTCCAATATGCATGGTATCAGAAAACTCCCAGGGTCTTTAAGCTTTTCAGGAAAGCTTTTCAGAATGACTGCACTGCATTCTTCAGTGAGGAGAACTCTTTCTGTTTCTCTCCACTCCTTTTTATGACTCAAGATCTCTTTCATGAACTTGGCATAAGAAGGTATTTGCTCAAGTGCCTCTGCAAAAGGAATCTTTATTTCAAGAGTCCTTAGATAATCTGCAAAGCGAGCAAATTGCTTATCCTGCTCCTCTTTCCAGAGTTTTTGAGGATAAGGTATCTTGGCTTTATATTTCTCAACCTTAGTGGTTAAAGAAGCCTTTTTAGAGGGGTTGTTATTAGCACTTGTGTGTGTCTGATCCCTCACTGGCAATTGCATACCAGAGTCAGAAGCTGGAGTGACGTTAGACGCCAACTCACTGTCTGTTCCTGGCGCCTGAACGCCAGAAATGTGCCCCTGTTGGGCGTTCAACGCTGGATTCTGCCCCATTTGTGGCGTTGAACGCCAATCCTGCCTTGTTTCTGGCGCTGAACGCCAGTTCTGGGCATGGTCTGGGCGTTCAGCGCCAGCCTTCCACCCCTTTTCTGGCGTTTTAGTGCCAGAATTATTTTTTCCTGGGCTCTTACTGTCCTCATGGGAATCTTTGGTGGGGTGCTCATTTCTTGAATTTTTGATGCCTTGAGGTGGGGTATTTAATGTTTTCCCACTTCTTAATTGAACTGCTTGGGATTCTTCTGCTATTTGCTTTGATAGCTGCTGCTTTGTTTGCTTAAACTGTTCTTCCATATGTATATTAGCTATCCTTGTCTCCTGTAACCTGTCTTTGAATTCAGCTAGCTGTTTTGTTAGAAAATCTAATTGTTGATTGAATTCAGCAGCTTGTTTTACAGTACTGAATTCAGCAGTTACTGTTTTAACCTCTTCATTCATGGAAGGGTTGCTGCTTAGATACAGATGCTGATTCCTGGCAACTGTATCAATGAGCTCTTGAGCCTCTTCGATTGTCTTTCTCATATGGATAGATCCACCAGCTGAGTAATCTAAAGACATCTGAGCTCCTTCTGCAAGCCCATAGTAGAAGATGTCTAACTGAACCCACTCTGAAAACATTTCAGAGGGGCATTTTTGTAGCATCTCTCTGTATCTCTCCCAGGCATCATAAAGAGATTCATTATCTCCTTGTTTAAAGCCTTGGATGTCCAGCCTTAGCTGTGTCATCCTTTTTGGAGGGAAATATTGATTCAGGAATTTTTCTGTCAGCTGTTTCCATGTTCTTATGCTGGCCTTAGGTTGGTTATTTAACCACCTCTTAGCTTGATCTTTTACAGCAAATGGAAACAGTAATAGTCTGTAGACATCCTGATCTATTTCCTTATCATGTACTGTGTCAGCAATCTGTAGAAACTGTGCCAGAAACTCTGTAGGTTCTTCCTGTGGAAGACCGGAATACTGGCAACTTTGCTGCACCATGATAATGAGCTGAGGATTCAACTCAAAGCTACTAACTCCAATGGAGGGTATGCATATGCTACTCCCATATGAAGCAGTAGAGGGGTTAGAATATGACCCCAGAGTCCTCCTGGACTGTTCATTTCCACTTATGTCCATGATGGATTTCTATGGATATAACTTGGACTGATTTATCTTTTTATTTATTTTATTTTATAAGAAGTAAATACTTAAATAAAATAAAATAACTAAAAAGAATTTGAATTTTTAAATAATAATTTTTTTTTCGAAAAAAAATTAAAAATAATTAGTTAAAAAAAACAGAAATTTTTGAAAAAGAGGGGAGATATTTTCGAAAATTTGAGAGAGAGAGAGTTAGTTAGGTAGTTTTGAAAAAGTTAAGAAACAAACAAAAAGTTGGTTAGTTGGTTGAAACAAATTTTGAAAAGATATGAAGTTAGAAAAGATATTTTGAAAAGATATTTTTGAATTTAGTGAGGAGAGAGAAAAATAATAAGATAGTACAAGATTTAAAATTTTTAGATCTAATGCTCCTTGTTTTCGAAAATTTTGGAGGGAAAAACACCAAGGAACACCAAACTTAAAAATTTTAAGATCAAGACACAAGGAAACTCAAGAACACTTTGAAGACTCACAAGAACACAAGAACATGAAGGAAGAACACCAAGCTTAAAATTTTTTTGAAAACCAAACAAAATTTTCGAAAATCAAAGGGAAATCAACAAGAAAACACCAAACTTAAAGTTTTGGCACAAGATTTAATAAAAAAAATGTTTTTGAAAAAGAATGTTTTGAAAAGAGTATAAAAGATTCTAACCCAATCAAATTAATGTTGTAGCCAAATGAGTTATGGGACCTTATTTTAAGAAAGATTATTTTTGAAAACACCAAACTTAAAGTTTGGCATAGGATTCAATAGAAAAATTATTTTTGAAAAAGGTTTTAAAAAAATATGATAGCCAATTATCATGAACATAAACACCACGTTCTAAATAACTGAGCTATAAATTTAAAGTATTTTAACAAGGGGTAATTAATAAAAGACTCTAAACCAAAAAAAAAAAAAGAAAGATTTTTCCTAATCTAAGCAACAAAATAATCCGTCAGTTGTTCAACCACGAACAATCCCCGGCAACGGCGCCAAAAACTTGGTAGCACGAATCACGAATCACACTTTTCACAACGCGTGCCACTGACCAGCAAGTGCACTGGGTCGTCCAAGTAATACCTTACGTGAGTAAGGGTCGAATCCCACAGAGATTGTTGGTTTGAAGCAATCTATGGTTATCTTGTAAATCTTAGTCAGGAAGTCAATTATGTTTATCAGTTGAATTATGAATAACCAGTAGAGCATAAATTAAAAGTTACTTGTTGTGCAGTAATGGAGAATATGTTGGAGTTTTGGAGATGCTCTGTCCTCTGAATCTCTGCTTTCCTCTGTCTTCTGATTCACGCACGCACGTCCTCCTATGGCAAGCTGTGTGTTGGTGGATCACCGTTGTCAATGGCTACCTTCCATCCTTCCAGTGAAAACTACGCTCACGCGCTCTGTCACAGCACGGCTAATCACCGGTTGGTTCTCGATCCGGTTGGAATAGGATTTACTATCCTTTTGCGTCTGTCACTAACGCCCAGCCTTCAGGAGTTTGAAGCTCGTCACAGTCATTCAATCCTTGAATCCTACTCGGAATGCCACAGACAAGGCTTAGACTTTCCGGATTCTCATGAATGCCGCCATCAGTTCTAGCTTATACCACGGAGATTCTGATTAAAGAATCTAAGAGACACTCATTCAATCGGATATAGAACAGAAGTGGTTGTCAGGCACACGTTCATGGGTTGAGGAAGGTGATGAGTGTCACAGCTCATCACCATCATCACAGTTAAGCGCGAATGAACATCTTAGATAGGAACAAGCGTGTTTGAATGAAAACAGAAATACTTGCATTAATTCATTGAGACACAGCAGAGCTCCTCACCCCCAACAATGGGGTTTAGAGACTCATGCTGTTAGAGAATACAAAGTTTAGATCAGAAATGTCATGAGATACAAAATAAGTCTCTAAAAGTTGTTTAAATACTAAACTAGTAGCCTAGGGTTACAAAATATGAGTGGACTATGATGGATGATGCAGATATCCACTTCTGGGGCCCACTTGGTGTGCCGGGGCCCACTTGGTGTGTGCTGGGGTTGAGATTTCGTGCAGAGGCCATTTGTGGAGTTGAACGCCAGTTTTTATGCCAGTTTGGGCGTTCAACTCCAGTTTTTGATCCTTTTCTGGCGCTGGACGCCAGAATTGGGCAGAGAACTGGCGTTGAACGCCAGTTTACGTCGTCTATCCTTGTGCAAAGTATGGACTATTATATATTGCTGGAAAGCCCTGGATGTCTAATTTCCAACGCAATTGGAAGCATGCCATTTCGAGTTCTGTAGCTCCAGAAAATCCACTTTGAGTGCAGGGAGGTCAGAATCCAACAGCATCAGCAGTCCTTTTTCAGCCTGAATCAGATTTTTGCTCAGCTCCTTCAATTTCAGCCAGAAAAATACCTGAAATTACAGAAAAACACACAACTCATAGTAAAGTCCAGAAATATGATTTTTTCCTAAAAACTACTAGAAATAGACTAAAAACTAACTAAAACATACTCTAAACTATATGAAATTATCCCCAAAAAGCGTATAAAATATCCGCTCATCACGACGCGACCACGTGATCCATGCGGCCGCGTCGCAGTGACGGAAATCTAGCGTGGCAAAATTCGAAACCAGCGAATTATGGACTGTTTCTGACCCAGTTTGCGGCCCAGAAAATACAGATTAGAGGCTATAAAGTGGGGGACTGCATCCATTCATAAGAGGCTCTCAGATTCACAATTTTAGGAGTAGATGTAGTTTTTTAGAGAGAGAGGTTCTCTCCTCTCTCTTAGGATTAGGATTTAGGATTTCTCTTAGTTTTAGGAGTGCCTCTAAATCCCAGGTTCAAGGTTCCTTTAATTTATGTTTCTCTTTTATTTTGATACTTTTATTTGCATTTGATTTATGTTGCCCAGTTGGCTTATGAACTTTTCATGATTAAGATTTGGATGTTCTATTTATTATAATTCGAGGTATTTCAGATTCAAGATTTCTTTCTTATGTTACTGTTGCTTCCCATCTGAAGGCATTTTTATTCCAGCAAATTTACTTTTCCTCTTTTGGTCTTGGTTAAGGAATCAGTAACTCAGGAGTTATCCAACTTAATAGCATAATTGTTATCTTGCCAATTGGTTTGAACTTCAATAATCCCAAACTTTTCTTAGGAAATAAATAGGATTCGAAGATCAAACCAATTTGTCCCTTGACCTTCCTTTGCTTTGGTAAAGGTTAACTAAGTGGAATTGAGATTCAACTTTCATTACTATTGATAAGGATAATTAATCTGGACCTCCAATTTCTAATACATTTCCAAGAGTTTATTTTTATTATTATTATTTTATTTCCTCTGCCATTTACTATTGTTGCTTCTTATCTTATACATTAATAGACCTTGTCATATAACATATTCCCACCTTACTTCCAAAACACCAATTTACAAAACTCATAACCAATAATAAGAACACCTCCCTGCAATTCCTTGAGAAGACGATCCGCGGTTTAAATACTCAGTTATCAATTTTAAGGGGTTTGTTACTTGTGACAACCAAAACGTTTGTACAAAGGGATTTTTGTCGGTTTAGAGACTATATCTACAACGCAACCGTTTCTATGAATTTCTTTACTGGTAGAAAACCTAACGTCAAAATGGCGCCGTTGCCGGGGAATTGCAAACGTGTGCCTTATTATTGGTTATTGTAAATATTTTATTTTTGTTTGTTTATTTATTTTTATTTTTATTTTTGCTTTTTCTTAAGTTAAGAGGTTATTGGATTTTATTTTAAAATTTTTTATCTTATCTTATCTTATTTCAAAAATCAAATTTCAAAAAAATTCAAATTTAAAAATTTTTCAAAATTCAAATTTCAAAAAATTTCAAATTTCAAATTTCAAATTTCAAAATTTAATTTTCAAATTCAAAATTTAAATAACCTTTTAATTTAAATTTATTTTTATTTTTAATTTTTATTTACTACTATGAACTCTCACCCATTTGGGTATGAGTCTGGTTACAATTATGTTGCAGGAAGAAGAAACTATAATGAAAATAGGCATCAAGGTTGGAACAATCAAAGATGGGAGGAGCCACAAGGATTTGATCAACCCTCATGGCAACAACCACCTCCAATGGGCTATCAACAACCACCACCATATGCCTATGAACCCTTTCCTCAACACAACTTTGAACTACCACACTCACAAGCCAACTACCACCATTCACCTCCATATGACCCTAACCCTCAACCACCATACCAACCACCTTATGAACCAAATGAACCATACATAGATCCACCCCAAACCTCCATGGAGAAAGCACTTGCCAATCTAAACTCTACTATACAAGCTCTCATCGCCCAAATCAGACCACCAAATACCTTCAACAATCAACCCTCAAGCTCTAGTGCACTTCCTTTTCAACCACAGAGTGATCTCTCCATCCCATCACCACCATCCATGGAAGAGCACCCACATCCATCAATCCAAGAGCAAGATGATCCCAATTATGCTATTGATATGGAACAGGAAAGAAGGAATCATCTTCGCGAATCCATACTTCATAAAGAGCTAGAGGAGGCCCTAAAGGTGAAGGTAGTAAATACCCTTGAAGATGAAAGAACAATTGAAAGGAGTTGTCATGGAAAGAAAATCATCAAGGATGAGTACGATTTTATATTAAAACTACTGGACAAAGCAGTAATTATTAAAGAGGAAAAAGTGGTTGAAGACTTACGAGATGCTGAACCTCCATGGGAAAGTCAAGACATAGAGCCTCCTTCCAAGACGGTTGCATTTGATGTTGAGGAGGGTGTACAACCTCCAAGGCATACCCTGGTTGAAGACTTGGAAGAGGTTGAAATTGAAGAAGCTTACAAGGAGGTGGAAGTTGTCAGAGAAGAGCACAAGGGAGTGGAGCTTGCAATTTCATTAGAAATACCTCCCCCTAAGTTACCATCATCCTTCACAACATTCAAGTGGGTAAAATTCATATCCCTTAGCTTTCTAATCCCACTTGAATATGGGCTACTGGAGACGGATGGTCAACTTAGAGCTCTTTGTGGCATTAAGAGTAAGAGGAAGATGGCCAGTGGTAAGAATTGTCCTGCAAGGTTCATTACGGTTGGAAGCTTTAAGTTTAAGAGTAAAGGTTGGTATAGAGCTCAACTGAATGGGTCTAGGAAGTTGTTTGGCCGCTTTAGTGAGAATTCAGATTGCTTGCTACCCGGATGGAATCATGATGATCAACGCAAAGACGGGTGCAAAGGCAAGGTCTGGGACCCCGGAATTCAATCTAGAAATCAACACTCTTGGGGCCTTGTCACTTGGTTTAACTTACTGGAAGGCTTTCTGCGCCTAGTTTGGGATCCCGGAGGCCATTGGAATTACAAACATTGGTGGAGATTCCTGGATCGGTTCAAGCATAAGCCACCATAACAGGAAGCTCATCAAATGTCCAACTTAAGGACTTTAACTAAAAGTGCTAGGTGGGAGACAACCCACCATGGTATAATCGTTCCTTTTTCATTTTTTAGTTTTATTTGTTTTTTGAGTTTTATTTTATTTTATTGAACCTGGAGTTTTGCATCACATCCATATTAACACTGCATTCTGCATTTTCTTTTCAGACTAAAAAAAAAAAAAGCGAGCACGCCGCGACCGCATCAGCGACGCGTCCGCGTCGCAAGGAGATGAGAGAATAATAAATTGAACAGAAAGTTACGCAGGAGCAGCGCTGGAGGCGTGCCAATGGTACAATTCGTCCCACGCGACCGCGTCGCTGACGCGTCCGCGTCACTTGGGAATAATGGCCTCCCACGCGACCGCGTCACCCACGCGGCCGCGTCACCTGAAAATCGACGTCAACCGGGTGCATGGCCGAAAGTGGAGCTGGAGTTGGGCTGGACTCGTGCTGGAAGCCCAAGCCTCCCATGCGAACGCGTGCCCCACGCGTCCGCGTCATATTGAAGATAAGGCCACTCACGCGATCGCATGCCCCACGCGATCGCGTCACCCAGAATTTTGGCAAAAAGAGTTTTGAACAGAGAGTTGTGCGGCCGCGAGGCTGCACTTGCACTACTAGCACAAATCAAGTCACGCGATCGCGTGCCCCACGCGTCCGCGTCACCCAACCTTATCGCGCACCACGCGACCGCGTCACCCATGCGACCGCGTCGCCTGCGCCGCACAACATATCCAGATCAGCCAATTTTCTTATCTCTTCTTCTCTAATCCTTATTTTTCTTATCTTTTCTTATTTCTTTCTTCTTCCTTTCTTATTTTCCTTCACCTCCATTCTATTTTATTTGCATATTTCATTCATTGCATCTTAATTTTGTGCATATTTTTATTTTCTTTTCTAAAATTAATTATTTTTCTCTTGGTGTTAAAATTTTCTTATTTCACTGTTGCAATTTTCTCTTGAATTATTTTGGGTGCTTCATGACTTGTTTAATTCTGATTGAGTAATATTATTCAAATCAATGCCAATCTTTTATATCTGTATTACTTTTGCATTGACATGAATTTATATTATCTCTCCTTCCCCACTCTCTTCCCTATGTTGCAAATTTTTGCACTCTTGATCTGCCATGTACTTCTATTGTTTTCTCACTTGCATGTTGTAGCTACCATGTAATTGAGACCCTTATCATTTGGCATTAACCCATACTTCTTTTATTTTCTTATCTCTATTTCTGGGTTACTCTTCTTCCCTTTTTCTTTCAGGATGGCCACCCAGAAGGGAAGCGGAAGACATTTTACATGGAGAGACAGACAAGTGCATCTGCACAATCCTTAGAGAAAAGCAACAGTCGAAACAACACATCCACCTGCAAATCTCAGCATGCACCGAGGACGGTGCAATCTTTAAGTGTGGGGAGGTCGATACCGATCTCCATGGGTTAGTACTTTCCTGTCTCAAACACCAATATTCTATTTTCTTTGTTAATTGTTGCATTTGCATATTTAATTGCATGTTTATTTGATTTTTACATTTAGTTACTGCTTGGTTAAAATAATAAGTTTCTTCTTAAGATCCTATTTTTTGAAAATTTTCACTAATTTAAAACCAAAAAAATTTATGTTAAAACTTGTTTGAAGTTGTATTTGGAACATGGTTTTTGAGCTAAAGAACACACAACCTGTGAGATTTGAGCTTATTTTATATGGTTACATTATTTAACCATAAATTTTTATTCTTGTGTGTTTTCTTCTCTATAACTGCAATCTATGTTTTGTTCCATTCTATATGTCCATTATTTAGTATATTTACATGCTTGCATATGATTGAGGCCATTATTTGTTATTAGCTCACTTATCCCAAATAAGCATACCCTTTAAATCACCTTTGTTAGCCCCTTGAGCTTTTAATCCCCTTCTGTTCTATAACCACATCACTAGCCTTAAGCGAAAAACAAATTAATCATTCCAATTGAATCTTTGGTTAGCTTAAGATAGAGATTGTGTTGCAAATAAGTGTGGAGAAATTGTGGGAACATGGGTTGATAAGGGAATGTAACATGTTTCTAATTTATTTGAATAGTAGGAATTTGGAACCTACTCATGAAAAACCAAAATAGAAAAATAATAGAAAATCCATGTGCATTGATGTTTATTTCTCTACAAAAAAAAAATAAAAAGAGAAAAAGAAAAAAAATATATATATTATAAATAAATAAATAAGGGGACAAAATTACCCCAATGTTAAGTTAATAAAAAATCAATGCACATGTGATAAATTAAAAAGAAAAATTTGGTACATGAGTATGGGAATCATATAAAAGTGGGAATTATGGGTAGCTAGGTAAAGTATTTTTAAATTATATAAAGTATGTATATGTTAGGTGAGATCTTAGACTAATTAAGGATTCACTTTGTTAGCTCACTTAGCCTTATATATATATACCCTCACCCTTACCTTAGCCCCATTACAACCTTGAAAAGACCTCATGATGTTTGCATTGGTACATTAAATTTTTGTTGATTGGTTAGATGAAGAACAAGGTTTAGAAAGCATGACTAGAGAAGAGTAGAGTGAATAACCCTATACACTTGAGAGATTAGAGTGATATACACTTCTAGTGAGGGTTCAACGCTTAAATTCTATGTTCCCTGCTTTCATGAGCTGTCTTCTTACAAGTTCACTTGCTTTTTATTGTATGATTTAAATTAGTGGAAATTGGTTTGTATTTATCTTGGAGAACTTATTTACTCTTAACCAAGTAAGTCAAAGCATTTAGCATGTAGTTACATTCATAGGTTGCATTTCATACCATTCCTCTTCATCTTTATAGCTTCTCTTGAGCTTAGCATGAGGACATGCTAGTGTTTAAGTGTGGGGAGGTTGATAAACCACTATTTTATGGTTTATCTTGTGCTCAATTGAGTGGTTTTTATCTACTCTTTCCCACTTATTCATACTATTTGCATGGCTTTACATTTACCTTCCTAATTATGTGCTTTGATTGAAAACATGCTTCTTTGATCTTATATTTGCTTATTATTAATCATCTCTTATTACCATTAGATGCCTTGATATGTGTGTTAAGTGTTTTCAGATATTATAAGGCAGGAATGGCTTGGAGGATGGGAAGAAAGCATGCAAAAGTGGAAGGAATGCAAGAAGTTGGAGAAATTGCTAAGCTGTCCAGCCTGACTTCTCTGCACTCAAACGGCTATAACTTTAGCTATAGAGGTCCAAATGACACGGTTCTAGTTGCGTTGGAAAGCTAACGTCCAGGGCTTCGATTTGATATATAATATGTTATAGTTCCCCTGACGCTAGGTGACGCGACCGCGTGATCCATGCGGCCGCGTCGCAGTGATGGAAATCCAGCGTGGCAAAATTCGAAACCAGCGAATTCTGGACTGTTTCTGACCCAGTTTGCGGCCCAGAAAACACAGATTAGAGGCTATAAAGTGGGGGACTTCATCTATTTATAAGAGGCTCTCAGATTCACAATTTTAGGAGTAGATGTAGTTTTTTTGAGAGAGAGGTTCTCTCCTCTCTCTTAGGATTAGGATTTAGGATTTCTCTTAGTTTTAGGAGTGCCTCTAAATCCCAGGTTCAATGTTCCTTTAATTTATGTTTCTCTTTTATTTTGATACTTTTATTTGCATTTGATTTATGTTGCCAAATTGGCTTATGAACTTTTCATGATTAAGATTTGGATGTTATATTTATTATAATTCGAGGTATTTCAGATTCAAGATTTCTTTCTTATGTTACTGTTACTTCCCATCTGAAGGCATTTTTATTCCAGCAAATTTACTTTTCCTCTTTTGGTCTTGGTTAAGGAATCAGTAACTCAGGAGTTATCCAACTCAATAGCATAATTGTTATCTTGCCAATTGGTTTGAACTTCAATAATCCCAAACTTTTCTTAGAAAATAAATAGGATTCGAAGATCAAACCAATTTGTCCCTTGACCTTCCTTTACTTTGGTAAAGGTTAACTAAGTGGAATTGAGATTCAACTTTCATTACTATTGATAAGGATAATTAATCTGGACCTCCAATTTCTAATACCTTGCCAAGAGTTTATTTTTATTATTATTATTTTATTTCCTCTGCCATTTACTATTGTTGCTTCTTATCTTATACATTAATAGAACTTGTCATATAACATATTCCCACCTTACTTCCAAAACCCCAATTTACAAAACTCATAACTAATAATAAGAACACCTCCCTGCAATTCCTTGAGAAGACGACCCGAGGTTTAAATACTCGGTTATCAATTTTAAGGGGTTTGTTACTTGTGACAACCAAAACGTTTGTACGAAGGGATTTTTGTCGGTTTAGAGACTATATCTACAACGCAACCGTTTCTATGAATTTCTTTACTGGTAGAAAACCTAACGTCAATCCTCAGGACCAAGAGAAAACAGCATTCACATGTTCTTCTGGAGTGTTTGCCTACAGAAGGATGCCTTTTGGTCTGTGTAATGCACCTGCAACCTTTCAGAGGTGCATGCTCTCTATCTTCTCTGATATGGTAGAGAAGTTTCTAGAAGTCTTCATGGATGACTTTTCAGTATTTGGAGACTCATTCAGCTCCTGCCTTAACCATTTAGCACTTGTTCTGAAAAGATGCCAAGAGACCAACCTAGTTTTAAACTGGGAAAAATGTCACTTTATGGTGACTGAAGGGATTGTCCTTGGGCATAAAATTTCAAACAAGGGAATAGAGGTGGATCAAGCTAAAGTTGAAGTAATTGAAAAATTACCACCACCTGCCAATGTTAAGGCAATCAGAAGCTTTCTGGGGCATGCAGGATTCTATAGGAGGTTTATAAAGGATTTTTCAAAAATTGCAAAACCTCTGAGCAATCTGCTAGCTACTGACACGCCATTTGTGTTTGACACAAAGTGTCTGCAGGCGTTTGAGACCCTAAAAGCTAAGCTGGTCACAGCACCAGTTATTTCTGCACCAGACTGGACATTACCCTTCGAACTAATGTGTGATGCCAGTGACCATACCATTGGTGCAGTATTGGGACAGAGGCATAACAAGCTTCTGCATGTCATTTATTATGCTAGCAGTGTTTTAAATGATGCCCAAAAAAATTACACAACCACAGAAAAGGAATTACTTGCAGTGGTTTATGCCATTGACAAGTTTAGATCCTACTTAGTAGGATCAAAAGTGATTGTGTACACTGACCATGCTGTTCTTAAATATCTACTCACAAAGCAGGATTCAAAGCCCAGGCTCATAAGATGGGTGTTGCTTCTGCAAGAGTTTGATATAGAAATAAGAGACAGAAAAGGAACAGAGAATCAAGTAGCTGATCACCTGTCCCGGATAGAACCAGTAGCAGGAGCATCCCTCCCTCCTACTGAGATCTCTGAAACCTTTCCGGATGAGCAATTGTTTTCTATTCAGGAAGCTCTGTGGTTTGCAGACATTGCAAACTATAAGACACAAGGTTCTCCTTCTGTAACCATGGAGAGGAAGCATGAAAAGCTTCTCTCACTGCAGAGTCAACCAAAGCCCCCACAATCAAACTCTAAGTTTTGTGTTGGGAGGCCACAACCAAACTCTAAGTTTGGTGTTGGGAGGTCCCAACCTTGCTCTGATTATCTGTGAGGCTCCATGAGAGCTCACTGTCAAGCTATTGACATTAAAAGAAGCGCTTGTTGGGAGGCAACCCAATGTTATTTAATTATATCTATTTATTTTCCATGGCTATTTTATGTTTTCTTTAGGTTGATGATCATGTGAAGTCACAAAAACAAATGGAAAATAAAAAACAGAACGAAAAACAGCATGAAAAATAGCACACCCTGGAGGAAGATCATTCTGGCGTTTAAACGCCAGAAACAAGCATCTGTCTGGCGTTTAACGCCAGAAACAAGCACCAAGCTGGCGTTTAACGCCAGAAACAAGCATCAGTCTGGCATTAAACGCCAGGATTACACAGTAAGGGCATTTTGTACGCCTAATTGGAGCAGGGATGCTAAATCCTTGACCCCACTGGATCTATGAACCCCACAGGATCCCCACCTACCTCACTATTCAAATTCAAACCATTCCCCTCCCAAACCCACCCATTCACACACTTCCATCTCCTCCATCTTCTCCACTTCTTTCTTCTTTTGCTCGAGGATGAGCAAACCTTCTAAGTTTGGTGTGGTAAAAGCATTGCTTTTGTTTTTCCATAATTCAGTGGTAGAGCAATTGACTGCAGATCAAAGAGCTATGAGGAAAGAGCAACAAAGGCAAGGAAGAGACATAGAGGAGCTCAAGAGCACCATTGGTTCTTCAAGAAGAGGAAGACGCCACCCTCATTAAGGTGGACCCATTCCTTAATCTCCTTGTTCTTATTTTCCTGTTTTTCGTTTACTATGCTTCATGTTTAATTATGTTTGTGTCTTTACTATATGATCACTAGTACCTAAGTGTCTATGTCTTAAAGATATGAATGTCCTATGAATCCATCACCTCTCTTAAATGAAAATTGTTTTCTGAAAAAGAAAAAGAAGTACATGAATTTCGAATTTTAAAACAGTTTAATTATTTTGATGTGGTGGCAATACTTTTTGTTTTCTGAATGAATGCTTGAACAGTGCATATGTCTTTTGAATTTGTTGTTTATGAATGTTAAAATTGTTGGCTCTTGAAAGAATGATGAAAAAGGAGAAATGTTATTTGATAATCTGAAAAATCATAAAAATGATTCTTGAAGCAAGAAAAAGCAGTGAAGAACAAAGCTTGCAGAAAAAAATAGCGAAAAAAATAGAAAAAAAAAAAGAAAAAGCAAGCAGAAAAAGCCAAAAGCTCTTAAAACCAAAAGGCAAGAGCAAAAAGCCAGTAGCCCTTAAAACCAAAAGGCAAGGGTAAATAAAAAGGATCCCAAGGCTTTGAGCATCAGTGGATAGGAGGGCCTAAAGGAATAAAATCCTGGCCTAAGCGGCTAAACCAAGCTGTCCCTAACCATGTGCTTGTGGCGTGAAGGTGTCAAGTAAAAACTTGAGACTGAGCGGTTAAAGTCAAGGTCCAAAGCAAAAGAAGAGTGTGCTTAAGAACCCTGGACACCTCTAATTGGGGACTCTAGCAAAGCTGAGTCACAATCTGAAAAGGTTCACCCAGTTATGTGTCTGTGGCATGTATGTATCCGGTGGTAATACTGGAAAACAGAGTGCTTAGGGCCACGGCCAAGACTCATAAAGTAGCTGTGTTCAAGAATCAACAGACTGAACTAGGAGAATCAATAACACTATCTAAATTCTGAGTTCCTATAGATGCCAATCATTCTGAACTTCAAAGGATAAAGTGAGATGCCAAAACTGTTCAGAAGCAAAAAGCTAATTGCCCCACTCATCTAATTAACACTGATCTTCATAGATGTTTTTGGAAATCATTGTATATTCTCTTATTTTTATCCTACTTTGTTTTTAGTTGCTTGGGGACAAGCAACAATTTAAGTTTGGTGTTGTGATGAGCGGATAATTTATACGCTTTTTGGCATTGTTTTTACTTAATTTTTAGTATGATTTAGTTGGTTTTTAGTATATTTTTATTAGTTTTTAATTAAAAATCACATTTCTGGACTTTACTATGAGTTTGTGTGTTTTTCTGTGATTTCAGGTATTTTCTGGCTGAAATTGAGGGAGCTGAGCAAAAATCTGATTCAGGTTGAAAAAGGACTACTGATGCTGTTGGATTCTGACCTCCCTGCACTAAAAGTGAATTTTCTGGAGCTACAGAACTCCAAATGGCGCGCTCTCAATTGCGTTAAAAAGTAGACATCCAGGGCTTTCCAGCAATATATAATAGTCCATACTTTGCTCAAGGATAGATGACGTAAACTGGCGTTCAACGCCAGTTCCATGTTGCAGTCTGGCGTCCAGCGCCAGAAACAAGTTACAAGTTGGAGTTCAACGCCAGAAACAGGTTACAACCTGGCGTTGAATGCCCAAAACAGCCCAGGCACGTGAGAAGCTTTAGTCTCAGCCCCATCACACACCAAGTGGGCCCCAGAAGTGGATTTCTGCACTATCTATCATAGTTTACTCATTTTCTGTAAACCTAGGTTACTAGTTTAGTATTTAAACAACTTTTAGAGATTTATTTTGTATCTCATGACATTTTTAGATCTGAACTTTGTACTCTTTGACGGCATGAGTCTCTAAACTCCATTGTTGGGGGGTGAGGAGCTCTGCAGCGTCTTGATGAATTAATGCAATTATCTCTGTTTTCCATTCAAACACGCTTGTTCCTATCTAAGATGTTCATTCGCGCTTCACTATGAAGAAGGTGATGATCCGTGACACTCATCACCTTCCTCAATCCATGAACGTGTGCCTGACAACCACCTACGTTCTACATCAGATTGAATGAGTATCTCTTAGATTTCTTAATCAGAATCTTCGTGGTATAAGCTAGAATTGATGGCGGCATTCATGAGAATCCGGAAAGTCTAAACCTTGTCTGTGGTATTCCGATTAGGATTCAAGGATTGAATGGCTGTGACAAGCTTCAAACTCGCGATTGTTGGGCATAGTGACAGACGCAAAAGAATCAAGGGATTCTATTCCGACATGATCGAGAACCAACAGATGATTAGTCGTGCTGTGACAGAGCATTTGGACCATTTTCACTGAGAGGACGGGAAGTAGCCATTGACAACGGTGACACCTTACTTACAGCTTGCCATGGAAGGAGCCTTGCGTGTGTGAAGAGGAGTACAAGAGAAAAACTGAAATAGACAAAGCATCTCCAAAACCCCAACATATTCTCCATTATTGAGTAACAAGTATTTATTTCATGCCCTTTTATTCCTTGCAATTAAATTTGATAAGTGAATTGTTTTATTGTTTTCCTGACTAAGAGTTACAAGGTAACCATAGATTGCTTCAAGCCAACAATCTCCGTGGGATCGACCTTACTCACGTAAGGTATTACTTGGACGACCCAGTGCACTTGCTGGTTAGTGGTACGAGTTGTAAAAAGTGCGATTTACAATTCGTGCACCAAAGGTCGGCCAGTAGAACCCGGCTCGGATTACTTTTCTGGCTAGTGACTTGGCCCCGAGGTGGTTTCCGCAGATCCCATTATGAACCTCATCTAGTGCTTCAGTGGTCTTTGAGATCGGTACGCATTTCAGCAATGGTGTTGATATTCCTCTTTTATAAAGGATATTTTTTACCAGAGTGTAGTATTGTGCTTCCCTCCAGATTTTCTTGGCCTCTTTTTCCTCTTTGGGGAGGATGTCGAATTTTAAGTATTCGACCAGGGGATTCATCCATCCGAGGTTTAGCCCGGTTACTTCAAGGACATCTTGTTTGTCCTCTGTTTTCACCACAGATGGTTCTTGGAGAGTTTCTTGGATCAAGCTTCTATTATTCCCCCTGGTTTGGTACTTTCTAACTTGGAGAGGGCGTCTACTCTGCTATTAAGATTCCGAGTTATATGCTTGATCTCGGTTTCTGCAAAGTGCCCGAGGTGCTCCAGAGTTTTTTCCAAGTATCTCTTCATATTTGGGTCTTTGGCCTGATACTCTCTATTTATCTGGGAGGTCACCACTTGAGAGTCACTGAATATCATCACTTTTTGTCGCACCGACCTCTTCTGCCAGCTTCAAACCTGCAATCAGGGCTTCATATTCTGCCTGATTATTAGAAGCTGGGAATTCAAATTTGAGGAAAACCTCTATTTGTGTTCCCCTTTCATTAAACAGTATTATGCCTGCACCGCTTCCTGTCTTGTTTGAGGATCCATCTACGTATAGTTCCCATGTAGTTGGATTTTTCTCTTGGTCTCCCGCGTACTCTGCTATGAAGTCGGTGAGGCATTAGGCTTTAATTGCCGTCCGGGTTTCGTACTTCAAATCGAACTCAGAGAGCTCGATCGCCCACTGAACCATTCTCCACACAACATCCGTCTTTTGGAGGATTTGCTTTATAGGTTGGTTCGTTCGGACTCTTATTGTGTGGGCTTGGAAGTAAGGTCGTAACCTCCGTGAGGCTATTACTAAGGAGTAAGTAAACTTCTCTAGTTTGTGGTACCTTAGTTCAGGGCCTTGTAGAACTTTGCTGGTGAAGTACACTGGATGCTGCCCGACCTTATCTTCTCGTATCAGGGCTGATGCTACAGCTTTGTCTGCTACAGACAAGTATAGAACGAGCTATTCCCCAACTAGAGGTCGGGTCAGGATTGGAGGTTGGATCAAGAACCTTTTGAACTCCTGGAATGCTTCTTCACATTCTGGAGTCCAGTCAAACTGATATCCCTTTCTTAGTAGCGAGAACAGTGGAAGGGATCTTAATGCTAATCCTGCCAAAAACCTGGAGAGGGCTGCAAGTCGACCATTCAATTGTTGAACCTCTCTTAAGCAAGTCGGGCTTTTCATTTCCAGGATGGCTTTGCATTTATTGGGATTTGCTTCAATCCCCCTTTGCATCAGCATAAACCCCAGGAATTTTTTGGCCTCCACCGTGAAGGTACACTTTGCGGAATCCCATGTAACCTTATGGTGTTAAAGACTTGCGAGAGGTCTGTCAGGGGGTCGGTTTCTTCCTTGGTTTTTACCAGCATGTCGTCTATGTAGACCTCCATTAAGTTCCCGAGGTGGGGAGCGAACACCTTATTCATCAATCTTTGATATGTGGCCCCGGCATTTTTTAATCCAAATGGCATGGCCACGTAACAGTAGTTTGCTCTGGGCGTGATGAATGATGTTTTTTCTTGATCTGACTTGTACATCGGGATCTGGTTGTATCCCGAGTAGGCATCCATAAACGACAAGTATTGATATCCCGAGCTAGAATCCACTAGAGTATCAATGTTTGGAAGTGGGTATGGGTCCTTGGGACATGCCTTGTTCAAGTCGGTATAGTTGACGCACATCCTCCACTTGCCGTTTTGCTTCTTGACTAGCACTACGTTTGCTAGCCATGTTGGATTTTTGACTTCTCTGATGAAGTCAGCTTCCAAGAGAGCTTGTACCTGCTCCTCCACCACTTGAGCTCGTTCTGGGTCCAGCTTACGCCTTCGCTGTTGTACAGGTCGTGACCCCAGATATACCGAGAGCCTATGGGACATGAGCTCGGGGTCTATCTCAGGCATGTCGGAAGCTTTCCAGGCAAAGAGGTCAGAATTATCTTTTAAGAGCTTTGTCAACCTTTGCTTTAGGTTTTCTTCATGGCTCCTATGTTGGTATTTTTTCCTTCCTCTTTGCCGACCTGTACTTCTTCAGTTTTTCCTCCTGGTTGCGGTCGCAGCTCTTCTTTGGCTCTCGCGCCGCCAAGCTCTATGGTGTGGACTTCCTTGCCTTTTCCTCTCAGGTTCATGCTTTCATTGTAGCATTTTCTTGCCAATTTTTTATCTTTCCGTACCATTGCTATCCCCGCAAATTTCGGGAATTTCATGCAAAGATGAGGGGTAGACACCACTGCTCCGAGTCGATTTAGGGTAGCTCTGCCAATTAAGGCATTATATGCTGACCCCACGTCGATGACTATAAAGTCTATGCTCAGAGTTTTGGATTTTCCCCCTTTCCGAAGGTTGTGTGGAGGGGTAGAAATCCTAGTGGTTTTATTGGCGTGTCGCCTAGTCCGTACAAGGTATCAGGGTAGGCTCTTAACTCCTTTTCATCCAACCCTAGTTTGTCGAACGCGGGCTTGAAAAGGATGTCTGCTGAACTCCCTTGGTCTACTAGAGTTCTGTGGAGATGGGCATTGGCTAGGATCATGGTTATCACCACTGGATCATCGTGTCCAGGGATTACTCCTTGTCCATCCTCCTTTGTAAATGAGATAGTAGGGAGGTCGGGTGATTCGCTCCTGACCTGGTAGACTCGCTTGAGGTGTCTCTTGCGAGATGACTTGGTGAGTCCTCCTCCCGTAAATCCTCCCGAGATCATATGTATGTGTCTCTCTGGGGTTTGTAGTGGTGGGTCTCTTCTGTCCCCATCATCTCGCTTTCTTTTCCCATGATTGTCCGACCTTTCCATGAGATATCTATCAAGTCGGCCTTCTCTAGCCAGCTTTTCTATCACATTTTTGAGGTCGTAGCAATTATTTGTTGAGTGGCCATACATCTTATGGTACTCACAGTAATCGCTGCGACTTCCTCCCTTTTTATTTTTAATGGGCCTGGGAGGCGACAGTCTTTCAGTATTGCAGATTTCTCTGTATACATCCACTATGAAAACTTTTAGAGGAGTATAAGAGTGATATCTCTTCGGTCTGTCGAGACCGAGCTCTTATTTTTTGTTGGGCTCTCTTTCTTTCTCTTTTATCGAGTGGGGGTGTCCAGGTCGCCAACTCGGCTCTCGTAGTCTGGCATTCTCCTCCATGTTGATGTACTTTTCTGCTCTTTCTTGTACATCACTCAAGGAGGTGGGGTGCCTTTTTTATATGGACTGCGAGAAGGGACCTTCTCTAAGTCCATTTACTAGCCCCATGATGACTGCCTCAGTGGGCAGGTCTTGAATCTCCAAGCACGCTTTGTTGAACCTTTCCATATAGTCCCGTAAAGGTTCTCCGATCTCCTACTTTATTCCCAGGAGACTCGGTGCGTGCTTTACTTTATCCTTCTGGATGGAGAACCTCATTAAGAATTTTCTCGAGAGGTCCTCAAAGCTGGTAACCGACCTTGGAGGGAGACTATCGAACCACTTCATCGCCGCTTTTGATAGGGTGGTCGGGAAAGCTTTGCAGCGAGTTGCATCAAAAGCATCAGCCAGATACATCCGACTTTTGAAATTGCTTAAATGATGCTTCGGGTCCGTGGTTCCGTCATAGAGGTTCATATCAGGGCTTTTGAAGTGTCTTGGAACTTTTGCCCTCATTATGTCTTCACTGAATGGATCTTCTCCTCCCAGGGGCGACTCTTCTTGGTCGCCACGGGAGTTCCGACTTCTAAGGGAAGATTCTAGCTTTAAGAGTTTTTCTTCTAACTCCTTTCGTCGCTCTATCTCTTCCCTGAGATTTCGCTCTGCCTCTCGTTGTCGCTCTAATTCCTATTCCAACTGTTCCAAACGACCTTGGTGGCCATGGACCAACCCCATTAGCTCAGCTGCATGGGGTGGCCCTTCCTTTCCTGATTCTCGTCCCTTCAAGGAGTTTACCTTTGGGTTTTTTAACCCAGAGGTGCCTTCTCTATGTTGGTCGTTGGCTCCCTGGTGAAGGGTTAGGTCCGCGTCGTTGTTTCCGGTATCTAGGTTTTCTTGTTCGGAATTAGACACTATATGACCATCTTCTGGTGAATTGTCCGCCATCACTGGTTGATCTCTTGGGTCCCCGGCAACGGCGCCAATGTTACGATGGGTAACCAGAGATTGATGGGCTGGACTCGTTAGGCTAGTCCAATCGTCTGAGGAGGGAAGCCTTCGAGCGGGTTCGCGTCTTTGAGGCCTCCGTCCGACTTGTGAGTATAAGTGAATAGGGGGTGGTACCTGCAAAGACACTCCGATGCCTAAGTCAGCAAGGGTGTAAGCAGGTTTAGAGAGTATTAGGACTTCGAGATACCTGAGGGGTGTCAGTGTATTTATAGTGGTGAACCAATAACCACCGTTGAAGTAGTTCCACCTTTTAAGGTGGATAACCGTCCCTTTATCTTAGGGAAGTTGAGATATGGCTCCTGGAAGTGGGTTGAGAGATTTTAGGGGTAGTTACTCATTTGAATGAGTGATTATCTACCAGCTAATCTTCGTCCCCGACTTCTTTTAGAGCAAGTCGTGGCGGGAACCGACTTCTTCCAGGGAAGGTCGGTGTAGGGTGAGGCTCAATCCTTTGGGTTGAGCCTTCCGCTTGGACCTGGGCCTTAGCGTTGGGCCAGGGTATGAACAATATCTATTTTCGTAAATTTGTCTAAACTATATGAGCATCTAAATGCACATTTCCACTAAAACAATATATCATAAAATATATGATATCCATATAAATAGTTTTCACATAAAAGATTTTGGGTGTTTGTTTTTTATTAATCAAATATGCATTCATTTGTGGAGTTTGTGCTAACTTGTTCACAAAACTCTTAAACACTCTAAACTTTTTTGTTTAACAAAAAATTTAAAATATTAAATTACTAACATTATCACAAAATAACTCAAGTGGCCTTTCAATTTTATTTTCATAATTTGTGACAAGTATTTGTAGTCACTAAAATAGATGCCTCTTTTAAAGGTGTTTTATATTCAAGAACTCTAGTAGAAAGAGTAATAAGTGTTTTCTCAATACCTTTCCAAAAAATTCTTCCAATGAATATATGAATATACCTGTAGTGGATCAAATTACCTAGACATTCAATAAAATCAGAACCTGAATACTAAATGATTTTTAACTGTAGTTTCTGACTTCATATGTGTGAATATGTAATGTTTTACTATAATAAAATTTGTTTATCTACTATTTAGTGATTCATTCTTAACTCACTCAAATATTTGCCAAAGATGCCAATAATGTAACACCTTATCACACACAGAGCTTTACGCTTTAGTTGTAAAATAGAGGTGGTGTGGTATTACGACCTCTAAAATAAAATATATATACATATGGTAGTTGAAAGGAAGTAATATACAAGGAGCCTTGAAGGATAGTAAAAGGAAAATCGCAAAATTAAAAGTGCAACCCTTGGGAAATACGGTTACTTGCATACGAAGAAAGTTAAAGTACATAAACATACATATATAGAAAGTGAGAATAGAAGGTCAAGGGTACAAAATAACCAAGTTCCTAACTCAGCCTGTGAAGCTAAGGCTGGCCGAAGAGTATATATATACATACATATAGAAATTCATAACAAAAAATACATAGAAGTAACCCTAGTTTTTCATAAACCTCTATGAGGTGCAAAGGTAAAATATATATACATAAGGAGAGTCTATGCATATAGATATAACAAAATAGAACAAAAATTAAAATTTCAAAAAGTCCATTTCATTGTAGAGAACTCCAGACACCTAGCGAGGTGCCTCTTGACCTGCATCTGAAAAATACAAATACCTGTATGGAATGAGAACCGGGGGTTCTAAGCATGGTAAATGTGCCGCATACATAAGATATAAAGTCCCAGAAAAGCCAGAGGCAATCCTAGAATTCCGACACTCAGATTATAAAACTTAAAGAACTAAAATAGAAATCATAAACCAGGTGGTCCTCTAAGATTCTAAACTTAATCAAAATTGTACTAAAACCCTCAAATCCTCTGCCTTTCCTCCAATCCTCCAACACCGATTAAACCACACAGACAAACAAGTAGACAATGACAAACACAGGTAGAATACAAGTACTGTAGATAGCAAATATGGCAATTAAACATGGTAATTCACAAAAGCAAGCCCAATTAATGCACAATCAAACAAAACAAGTATATGCATATGATGTATGCCTATCCTATAGCTGTTGATATCAATTGTCGGTTACATAGCTAGCCCGACATGTCCTGGTAGCTAACTGTGGATAGTTCTTATGTACACGCATTCCTAAGCTCAAAATTTATCCATGGGAAGAATCCCAAGCTCACATGGGGGAAACAACACCCCAAGCTCAATAATATCCATGGGAAGGATCCCAAGCTGACATGGGAGAAACAACACCCCAAGCTCAATAATATATATATGCATGCTCATGGGGGGACCTGGGAAGTTAAAGTGTCTGGTCATATCTTACGTACAGGAGGTCAACGAATGTCTCAAACTTTATTCAATCATAATTATGTTTCATCATTTATTCATTTATTAGCTCATATATGCATCTCAGGCATACTCGCAACATTACCGCACCTCCTCAATAAATCGTAATCATTTAACAATCAATCATATTTCATTATTCTCAATATTGCCTTATTTTCTTAATGGCCTCACCCATTACTTTCGTCATCTTATCAACTCAAGTACCTCCTTTCCTAACTTCACCTCATCACTAAACATACAACTATGATTTAGGGGATAAAAGAGTAAAAATAGAAATTTAGATGTTTAAAATTAGGTTTTAGAATATAAAAATTCACCTTGCTGAAAAACAGGGGCGTCGCGTACACGTGGACGATCTCGCATACGCGGGGGTTCATTTTGCCTTGCTCGCGTATGCAAGATGCCAAACTCGAAAGGGTTGGTCGCGTCGCGTGCAGGTAGTCGCGTACGCAATCCCTCAAAATCACTGCTCGCGTATGCATGCACCTTGCTCGCGTACGCGAAATGCCATACCCAAAAGGGTTGGTCGCGTCGCGTGCAGGTGGTCGCGTACGCAAGTTCTGCAGAAAGGGTAAAAATGCTAAGTGCTACAGAATTTCAGTTTTGCACACCGAACTTCCGACGCGCATAACTTTCTCGTTTTAAAATATTTTTCATCCGTTCTTCGAACGGCATAAACTTCACGGTCTTAATTTTGATATGAGATAAGTTTGAAAAAGATTGGAGATTCGGAAGCCGAATTATAGTTTGACAAAGTTTGACCAAAAATCAGATTTTTCACAAAATCCTTGAACCTCCATTTTCATAAAAACATAACTCATAATCATATTGACACAACAATACCCTGCACCAAAACATACCAAAACACAGCTCCACACTTTACCACCACCAATCATACCTCATTTTTGAATACATATCATTCCAACATGTTCGATCATACCAACACAATTATTAACATTCATATATCCACATTCAATATTTTTATTTATCACCATCAAAAATCATCATTCATCAATCGTTTCACCACATCAACCACATTCATATCATAAAACCATTAAATCTATCATGTCTTATCAACTCAACAAACATTGTCAACTAAAACTATCAATCAAGCTCCAAAAGTCATAATTCAATTTATCTTAGGTCGTCTAGCCTAAGTTTTCACAAGAAATTATATATTATATACGAGAAACCAAAATCATACATTGACCGATTTTCTCGTATAACCCAAAGACACCACCAATAAGCACAAAACTCAGCCCCAAGGATTCTCAACCTCGAAGATGATAGCGCCCAAAGCTCCACCAAGCATCCAATATTCACAACTATGCTCCAATTTACATATGTACTCTACCTAAATCACATTGCCACATCCATATACCAATTTCAACACCCAAACACATATAAACAAAGGATTGACTAGGGTTGATGATCCTTACCTTGTATGTGCCCCAATTAAATAAAAGCCCACTAATTCCTCAAGTCAATTTGATCCTAAAACATCCAATTAACCAAAAATCTCAACTCCCAAAACCATGAAATTTTCAAATTGGAGAAGAGAAAATAGAAAATGAAAATGTGATTTTCTTACATCATAATGTATTGGATTTTGTAGAGCTCGTCACTACGGACGCGTGGCCGAAAATGATGCAGTGATCGGAGCTCGGAACGAGAAGTTATGTGGAATTGATTGTGGTGTTAGAGTTGGAAGTTCTTCTTCCTCCTTTCGTTTCTTTGTGCAGCGTGAAACATCAATTGAGGTGCTCATATGATTAAGTGGAGTTTGGGTTGGGTTTGGGCCCGATACGGGTCCAATTTGTTCAGTTCGGTCCGTTTAGTCTAATTTTGGACCAAATTCTTTAAAATTAGTGTAAAAATTTTTATTTTAATTAGATGTATCTCATTAAACCATAAAATTTAAGTTTTTATTTTTTAAAATAATAATTAATTTATTGACTAATTATTTATTAATTTCTCGAATTTTATAAATAATGTATACAATAACTATAAGTGTACAAATTTATTATCTATCAGACTACTACTGAAACATAATAAACCTTATGCACTTTTGAACTTTATAACTTTCTTGAGGCATCTAATGAGACTATTGTTGTCTCTCTTAGAGTTGAGTATATAACATTATTTACAATTCTGCATACCGTTGACATTCAAAAATAGTAAAAATATACTTACTCCCACTGAACTAATATAAATCATCAACCACATTTATCTTAAAAGGCTATATGAGATAATAATTTGATGAAATATAAGTTATCAATGACAGAAATTTTAATTTAATTACCAAAAAAAAAAATTTATTTAAAAAATAGACTAACATTGACAGATATAACTTTAAAGTAAAATAATATATTCACACAAGCTGCATATCATATAATGGTGAGTCCATCACAAATACCTAGCACAACATTAATATTTAGTCTTTGAAAATAAATATTAATTTGTAAGTGGTATTTTAATACAGTAGTCAAACATTGATAATAAAACTTGTCAAACAATAAGTCTATTTTTGGACAAATTTATTGTTTACATGGAACCAAATAAGTATCACATATTTATTATTACAAATGCGCATATAATTTAGTCAAGTACAGAACTTTCTTTGGGTCGATCTGTACTCGCATAAACTACGCACACATAAATTCATTTAGTGCAACTTACTAAATATTCTCAATAATTTTCTGTCAAACAATAAGCCTATCTTTGGATCGACTCATTGTTCACATTAAAACATGAGAATTATACCTATTTATTACCACATATATTTTTTATCAATTGGTCAAACACCAACATTTCTATGGGTTGATTAGTGGCTGCATAATTAAATAGAAAATAAAATAAAATTCAATGCTTATTATTTGGCCAAATAATAAACTTCTTTTGGCCAATTATTATATACATAAATTAGCATTGATTTAAGTTTAATTAGTTACTCAAGTATATAGCTGCTTTCAATATGTGTATGTAATTTGGCCAAATATAGATTTTCTTTTGAGTTGATCAATATTCGCATGAATTACATATTACCATATTCTTACTGTTCTAAAATAAATCAGTTTTCAAAGAAAAAAACTACTTTAATAGCATAATGTTCAACTAATTTATCTTAAAACTAAATTTTATAAAACAGATAGTACAATAATTTAAATTGTTACTAATTTTTTTTATGTAATAAAAAAATATAAATTACAAAAAAAAAATTAAATTCCAATTGTACCTTTAGAGACTAAAAAAATATAGTCGTCACTATGCAACAAATTCAAATGCCTAAGAATTCTTGATCCACTAAAATAAAAATTAATCATTATAATTGAATCCATATAAAACATGTGAAAGTAATTTGTTAAAAAATAAAACCCACAAATATATATAAAGTTGCTCTAATAATAAAAATCCTTATTCACATAATACGAGGCAACAAAATTAAGAAGTCCTATCTATATGTTAATTAAAATTATTCTTTACAAATCTTGAGAACAAATCAAGCTTTTATATATACACCGGAAAAAAAAATTGTAAAAAAAATCAAATCCACGAAGGAAATTAAAGGTTTTTTTTAATAACCATTTTTTTTCATTTATATCATGCACAACAACAACAGTATTGCAAAAGAGAGCACAAAAAATATATATAAATCCTTATCAAAAGGTTTACATTTAATGTCAATTAGCCTTTCATAAATCAAAGATATAAATCTAATGTCATTATCTTCTTAGGAAACCTATTTATTGATTTTAAGAAACAAGTTACCAATAAAGGCAAAGGCCTTTCATTTAGAGATCAAAGACAATGCCTTTTCTATTTTTTTTTAATTATTATTATTTTTTGATGATTTAACATAGATGACTCTGATACTACTTATTCAAAATTTTAAAAAAAATTTAATTCTAAGACCATCTATATTAAATTATTAAAAAAAATAATTGAGAGTGAAAGTATATCTGAATTTGTGAACATAATTAAAAGAATTTAGTTATTTAATTATTCAGGTCAAATTTAACTGTAGGACAATATTAAACTTATTTAAATTTTTTTGGGACATAAATAGATCATTTGAAATATTAGAAACCAAATTAAAATTTATTTCAAACGTTGAAAACCAAAATAATACTTTATTTTTTTTTATTTATGTAGCATGATTGAAAAGTAAAACATCCATTATAAGTCATATAAATATATATGGATTATGAAAATAGTATAATTCTATTTATTTTTAATACTGTTCATGTTTATTTCTTTAGATAGTGAATATCTATTTCTTGTTCTTAACACTTATTTATGTTTGTTTTAATAAGTCATAGACATTCCATGGTTTTATGTTCTTATTAGCCGCTTCAATTTATGGGAACTCTTTTTCTCTAGAAAAACCTATACGTACTGCATGTAACTTTTAAATCAAATATAAACTGCTACGATACACCACTAATAAAGCGAGCAAATATAATTAAGATTTGTTTGGTTTAGTTTTCTCAAAATGTTATAGAAATCATGTTTGGTTATTCATTTTTGTTTTCGAGTTTGTAAATGTTTGAAATTACAAATTAAAAAGACGTTTTTTTTTTTGTTTTTAGTTTTGGACTATGACAAATTTGCAACTTTAAACTTTACTTTTTTTTTTTAGTTAAACTCTAAGGTGGTCTCTAAGCTTGATTGTATGTATAAAAATAGTTTCCAACATTCCAATTGCACTACCTACATTTTTTAGATTGACAAAAGTATATCATGATAGTCCATTATGGTGTGATAAGTCACTTGATAAAAAACGACTAAGAGACTAACATAATATACTTTTGGATTCCGCTAGGGAGACTGAGTTACAAAATGAACATTCCGTACTATTTAGAATAACCATCCGAGTACTAGGGATAACAAACATCTTCCCAAAAGATTAAATTGATTTTGGGGTTCACCAAAGATCTAACTCTTGATCTTTCAGATCTAGCGCTCTAATACCATATCATGATACCACTCATCTCAAAAGTTTCAGTTGATGGAAAAAAGTAACACTAATAATTATATCTCTAATAATCCATAAACCTCCATTGTACACATTGTACAAGTATTCTATTGGCTCCTCATACTTTCCCTATACTTTTGTCAATCTAAGAAATGTAACTACTACAGTTAAAATCTCGAGAATTATTTATCGTAAGAGACCAATCTCGGGGACTATTTAGGTTTATCTCTTCGTTTTCAATACTCTCCTCTCCCCTTCCCCTCTCATCCAACTCAGCAGCAATGAGAAACGGAGAAAGTATCTGAGTTATATTTGAAGGGAAAAAAAAAAAACCTTCCTAACTAGATAGTAAATTTTGGATGAATGTAGTATGCAAGAATTTCGTTTCACACAAGAGGTTGATCATCGACATGGGAATAAATCCTCGGGCTCTTCAGGCAAACAATCTTCACCTTTCATCACCGAAACTAAACTATCCAAAATCTCTTCAATCTTTGCAAACTCTGGATGAAATTTACTTGTAGCATGAAAAACATGGATTTTGTGCCCAATCTGAATCCAACTACTTGCTGGTTTTTTCTCCAGTCCTTTATCCTTAATCATGCTTCTCACCTTTGACATGTTTTTCCATTGTTCCCTAGACGCATATAAATTTGAAAGAAGCACATAATGGCCAGGATCTTCAGCATTCAATTGAAAGATATGTTCAGCTAGGATCTCGGCCAGCTCTACTTTGTTGTGAATTCGACAAGCGCCAAGTAAGCTTCCCAAAACATTGGTATTGGGAGTCACAGGCAACGTTGTTATGAACTTGTATGCGCCATCAATGTCTCCAGTTTTACCAAGAAGATCCACCATACAAGAGTAGTGCTCCATATCCGGCTCAATAGCATAATCATGAATCATGGAATTATACAACTGCCAAGCTTTTTCAACTAGACCTGCATGGCTACAAGCGGATAATAGTGCGATAAATGTGACTTTATTCGGTCTAATTCCCGCAATCTTCATCTGATCATAAAATGCCAAACCCTTTCCTCCTAATCCATGAGCTCCACAAGTAGAGATTATGGTGTTATATGTTACAACATTCTTTACCATCATCTGGTTGAAGACCTTTACTCCAAGATCAAGAAATCCACATTTGCCATACATATCTATCAAAGAATTTCCAACGTTAGTCTTTAATATTAGATTACTTTTGGTTGCATAACCATGAATCTCCTGTCCCTGCCTAAGAGCTCCCAATTTGGTACACACAGGAAGAACACTTACCAAAGTAATGGAATTAGGCCTATGTTGAGTTCCCCAAATTTCTCTGAAGGTAGAAAGTGCCAAGTCAAAATTGCCGTCTAAGTTATATCCCGCAATCATCGTATTCCACAGCATAATATCCTTATCTGACATGTATTCAAATGTTGTTTCTGCTTCCTTCATGGAACCACAATTAGAGTACATATCAATCAATGTGCTTACCACTATTGGATCCAATACAAGCCCTTCTTTAAGAACATAGTTATGTATCTCCTTCCCCTGTTTCAACAATCTGAGTTTTCCTAATGCAGGAAGAACACTTGAGACAACAATTTCATTTGCTTTCAGCCCTATATTTACCATTCTACGAAGCAGTTCATAGCTCTCTCGGTATAAGAAATTCTGTGAGTACCCTGCAATCAAGGTACTCCAAGAAACCCTATCCCTACAAACCATGTTGTCGAATAAGAAACGGGCCTCAAATGGATCACCACATTTGCAGTACATGTCAATGAGAGCATTGGAAACATACAAATCACTGTCAAAGCCACTCCTCACAGCACATCCTTGCAGCGCCATTCCCAATTCGGCATCCTCCAATTTGCTGCATACCGGTAAGAGAGATGCTACAATCACCGAATCAGGCTTCAAACTATCCGATCTCATCCTCCTAAAAAGCAAAACCGCTTCAACCAACTCACCATTCCACACCGCCCCGCATATCATGGCAGTCCAAGAAGCCAAGTCTTTTTCCAGCATTTCATCAAACACCTTACGTGCGTCTCCCAAGCTGCCACACTTAGCAAACATATTGATCATAGAACACAATACATAAGCATTAGGCCTTATATTATGCTTCACCTCATTGTATATGATTGTCTCTCGAACCCATCTTCCATATTCAATTGCACGCAAGGAAGAACATGCCTTGAGAACAATTGGGTAGGTGTAGTTATCAGGTTTCACCCCTTGGTTGAGCATAGAGTTATAGAGCTCAATGGCTTGTGTGTAGTGACCAACACAAAGCATGGCCCGAAGCATTGCATTCCAAGCAACATTGATCTTGTGGGGCAGTTCAGAAAAGACGAGGTACGCATGTTTGATGTGAGAGAAGCTAACATAAGCATTGATGATTTGAGAAGCAAAAGAGTTGTTATGTGGGGCTATGTTTGGGTGGAAGAAGCCAAGGACAAGAAGAAGAGCATGGAGTTTTCTTGCTTCAAGAAGATTGGAGGGAGAATTGAGATGATGGAAGGAGGGTGTAGTAATGGGAATGGGAAACGAGTGTTGTGGAGTAATTATGGAAACGATAGTATTAGCATTAGTTGGTAGCCTTGTTCGAAACAACATAGTCTAGCATCGACAATGATATCATAGGAGATGGAACAAACTTCTTATACCTGCTTGTTTCTATTAAATTTTTTTTCCCTAAAAAAAGTATTTTTTAAAAAAATAAACTACTTTTATTTTAGACACCTAGCATTCCCTTTATTTGTCGAAATATAAAGAGGTAATTATGTCATATAGTATATTAATTTGAGGTTTTAATTCTTTATAAGAAAATTTTTTTGTTGTTGTTAGGCTTTTTTATTAGTAGATGCATTGGATTGGTAATGTAAAGAATTGATCCAAGCATAATAATAATAATAATAATAATAATAATAATAATATTTTTGTTAGAATATTTGGTGATGATCATTTTTTGTGTCGTTTAAATATTCTATTTTTTATGTGATATTAACGATGCGTATGTCTAATGTGTTTAGATTTGTTTACGTTGATAAGAAAAAAAAAATTCTATTTTTGATGTTTAATGTTATTTAGTTCATGTTAATAAAAAAATTATATTTTTATATTTTTTATTGAGTATTTAATTTGTGACGTCAATAATATTAATAATTAAAGCTTGATATATTTAATTTTGAATAATGCATTGTTATTGTCCATGCTAATATTAAAATTTTTTATTTTTAGATTTTAATTTTTCATGTTAATAATGAATTAAATTATATTCATGAATTAAAATATTATTATCTTGTATGCTTTAATTTTTTTGTATTAAATATGCTATCGTAAGTAAAGTTAAATTATATTCAGGACTTAAAAAGGAAAAATAATTTTTGTTAGTATTTTGTAATTTGATGATTTTGATCTTTTATTTTTTATAAAAAAATTTGAAGAGCTCAGTAAATGTAAAGTAATTAATGAATCATTAAAAGTTTAAAAAAATAGTGAATTTGTGAGAAAATAAATTAATATATATATATATATATATATATATATTGGATTTAAAAACAAGGATAATTTATATTAATAAATTGATTGGAGACTAAAATTATACAGATTTTTTGAATAAAAATTGGTTTTATATACGTCCTAAATAGATTTATATAAATCGAATTTCGATTTATTATGTACATGATATGTATAGTAAATCGAATACATACATAATAAATAAGTATGAATTAAAATAAAAAATTTATTATAATTAATTTTTTCTTTTAATTCATACATTAAAATTTTTTAATGTATTATTAAAATAAAATTTGTATTTAAGGTTTATAATAATAATTTATAGTTGTATGAATATAAAAAATGAAAATAGTAAAATATAAAGATTATTATTTATATTACAAATTCAAAAAATATATATTTAGAATCAAATTTTTGTATAGACACTAAATACTTATATATTAAAAATAACATAAAAAATAATGGATAAAACAAAAAATGAGACAGGAAGACAAATTCTTTTGAAGGAGGAGTGATAATAGATTTTTTTTTTTTTTTGCTTACTTTATAAAAAGAAGTTGGGACACTCTTGGAGGTAAGTTTTGTTTCAGACGAAGTCTTAACACTCACTACATCTTCAATTATTATTATTATTATTGTTGTTGTTGTTATTGTTGTTGTTGTTACAAAAATGTTAGAGGACTATCAAAATTATTATTTTTAATTATTAATTAGTTATCAATGTTTAAAAGTATGTGATAGAATATGTTGTTGCATTACTAGACTAAAATAACTAAACTAAAAAAATTGAGTTAATAACTAAATAATAATAAAAAATAATAAATTCTGATGACTTTTCATCATCATCATCATCATCATCATCATCATCATCATCATCATCATCATCATCATCATCATCATCATCATCATCATCATCATCATCATCATCATCATCATCATCATCATCATCATCATCATCATCATCATCATCATCATGCTTGGATCAATTCTTTACATTACCAATCCAATGCATCTACTAACAAAAAACCCCAACAGCAACAAAAAGATTAATCCAATTCTTATAAAGGATTAAAACCTCAAATTAATATACTACCTGGCATAATTACCTCCCTATATTTCGACAAACATTCTGTCCACTGATACTTCGGCTCAGTTGATCTTTTTCCTGTCACATCAACACGCGTCTCTTATATATTGTGTCCAACTCATTTCAGCAAGTGCTGGAAAAAAAATTATTTCAGCATCATAGCATTACCCTTTTATTTATTACACCATCTTTACAATATCAAAAAAATTAACGGCTAGATATTTGTGTTACAGAAAAACTCTACATCCATAAACTTTCTTCATCCAAACTATCCAAGTAATTTCTTCCATACGCGTCTCCCCCACTCCATCACTCGTTTGTCATACACGCGCCTCATATAACGTAAACCTTCTACTGCAACCTAAACCTTGTTCTCTTCTCACGTTTTTGTTCTTCTTCTTCTTCTTGAACGTAATAAGCTTCGTTGTTCTCCTCTGTTCGCATTTTATTTATTGTTCTTTTTCTTCTTCTTTGCTCGCGTTCTTCATTATTGATCTGCATTGAATTCAACGTAATAAGCTCTGTCGTTCTTCTTCTTCTTTGATCTTCACTTCTGAATCGAAACAATGAATGATTCAACTTCAAATCAGTTGAATGAGAATGATTTCGTTTATTCTTCTGAAACGAATCATGCTGATGAAGTTTGGATTATTCAATTTCACATAGAATTGAATGGAATGCAATTGTTAATTTTATTTGAATTGAATTCAATAGACGTAGATGTTTTTGAATCTGAATTGAATTGATAATATCTAAATTGTAGACAGAGGTGTTTCGAATTTAATTTTGTATAATAGATTATGTTTCGTTCATTAAGTACTATACAATTGTTTCACCGTGAGTACCTGTTCGATTCGATATGTAGAAAGGAGTTTGAATTTAATTTTTTATACTAGATTTTGTTTCGTTCACTTAGTACTATAGAGTTGTTTCACCATGAGTATGTGTTCAGTTCGATATGCAGAAAGGAGTTTGAATTTGAATATATATATGGATTATATTTCGTTCACTGAGTAATATATAATTGTTTCATCGTAATGACTTTTTCGGTTCACTATGCAAACTAGTTGTGTTGTGGATGAAAAATTTGTCCCAAAGGTAGGGATGATTTTCACGACACTAGAAGAAGATGAAAAGTTTTACAAACATTATTCCAAACTTGTTGGTTTTTCTACCAAAATAAGGAACACGACTCGGGATGGAGACAAGATTAAGAATCAACTAATCGTAGGCAGCAGAGAGGGGAGGTGGAAATCCAAGATATCTCCAACTCTGAAGACAAATCCTTCAGCCAGGTTAAACTGTCCAGCCAGGATTTTATTCAAAGCGCTAGTTACACTATCCACTGAACTGTATGAAAATAAGAACAAATTTTATTCAAAACCTTAGTTACACTGTAAAAATGCAATCAGAATACGTCGATATACTAAATAAAGCAAATCAATCCAGTAAACCTAAAATGCAACTAGGAGAAACACTATATTGCAAGATTTCAAATGAACAGTAGTTTTTCTCATACCTTTATCAGTCTTTGTTGCTGCTTTCGTTTGTTTTTACTTGTTTCTTGCGAAATCTTCTCGTGATTCTTCTCCAGTAGTGGTTTTTGCACAAAACTTGAGTGAAGTTTGAGTGATTTTGAGAGAGATTCGAAGAAAATGAGTGGTTTCATGTTGAGGAAGAAGTAACATTTTTTCATAATGAGCGCGAAGAAAGCAAGAGGCGTTTCGTGTCTTTTGCGCGTGGAATCACACTTCATTAATGCGCGTAAGTGGATTTGGGCTTGGGCCAATTTGAATATATAGATGTGTAGCATGACTGTTTGTGTTAAAAGTATAACTTATTTAGTTAACTATATTTTAAATAAAGATAATATTTTTATAACATACCAAAATCAAAGTTTATAATTATCATCTAATAATAAAAAATATCTTTATACAAAAATAATTATAAATTTTTTATTAAAATATTTATTTTTATTATATTCTAAATATATTTAAATACATCTTGTTCAAATATTTTTTATAAAAAAGTAAATCATTTTTTTATAAATCAATAATATCTTGATTTTAAAAAATAAAAGCAAAATATTTTTTTAATTTTTTATTAAAATATTTTTGCTATTATCAATAATTACATTTATGGTTTTATTTTTTCTCATCAAACCTAAGTTTTGCGTCCAAATCCTAATTTTCGATTATAATCATTCAATCCTAATTTTCTGTGCACATATGTATACTCATATATATATATATATATATATATTTTTTAATTCTAATTTTCTATCATCATTATTTCTAGTCATATTACGAGTATATTAAAAATCAAAATCAGTTACTTATATAAAATAACATTAAAAATAGAGTATATATCTATTTTGGTCCTCAAAGAATTTTAAATTAGACATTTTAGTCCCTAATTAAAATTAATTACTCGATTGGTCCCTAACAATTAATTCCGTCAGTCACTTAGGTCCTTGGCTCCGTCAACTCTAACGGAAGACAAAATGGTCCCTGAAAACTCTAACATGGGTCAAAATAATCCCTGACAACTCTAACAAGGGACAAAATTATTCCTGACCCCTTTATTCGAAAACGACACTGTTCTTCCCCAATTTTTATCATATCTCGCATAACCCTAACATTCATACTCTCCTTCTTCACCTTCACAGTCTTCTTTTCCATCTTTTCCTTGCTCATCTTTAACTCCAAGATTAAGCCATGGTGTAATTGTCACACGTGTTGCACCTACTTCAACATGATATGGATCACACACTTCCTAAATCTTTATGACTGGTACATCTACCTCCTCTGCATTTCACCCATCAAAAGCATTCACTTCCACGTCTTTGATAACATCACCTCCAACCCCGACAACATCTACGACACCCTCAAGACCAAGTTCCGCAACTACTCCAAAGGCACGCCATTCTCCGCTCTCCAGCAAGCAATATAGATTGTTGGACATTAGGACATCATGAGAAGATTCTCCTTCGACATCATATGCAAATTCTCATTTAAAATAGACACCGAGTGCTTCATTCCTTCTTTTCCGGAGTCTTAACAAATGACTTGCTGTCTGGATTCATGGGATCCATCGAAGACGACAACTAGTTGAGAGACATAAGCATTAGTTTCCTGAGTATGAATTGGTTGAGAATAAATTGAGAATTTTTTTTCTTTTTTTAGATAATTACATCTCCACCCAATTCCAAACAAAGTGGGCGTAGTTCCAAAAAATAATAAAAAAAAACAGAGTAATAACTACAAAAAAAACATAAAAATTAGCATAAAACAGCAAACAGGGAGTAAAAGAATATAATGATTTTAGCTCCTCCAAAGACACTTCAAGATGAACCCGATCAGTTATACAACATCAAATCATGATCATTCTCCTTCCAACTTTTACTCTGCAGAATTATTGGCCTTTTTCATAGATCAGTAAATCATGCATCAAAGATCAACTTCATATGTCTTCTTATTCACCTTAGACTTGATATTTGCACTCATAAGTACATCAATTACTCCTATATTGTCGATCTTGACACCATCGATTTGTGCATTCTACAACTTCCTCCTTTAACTTCTCTAATACCAACACTCTATTATTAAAGACAATGTTATTTTTACATCTCCATGTGCACCATATTACAGAAAAAAATAACACCATCCACACTTCCTTCATATCTTTCCTTATCTTTCTATTCATCCACACCTCAAAGCATTCTTTGGTGGTTCCTGGCCAAACCCAAATCACACTCCAATCCACCAAGATTGATCCCCACAACTTCCATATACGATCACATGAAAAAAACAAGTGATGTACCGTCTCTAATTTATCCTTACATAAGACACAAAAGGATTCCGCTTCTGGTACAATCTTAAACTTACATAATCTATCTCTAGTATTCAATCTTTCTAAAATTATAAACCACATCAGCAACTCAACCGTGGAGGATTTTTTCTTGTGAACATTAAATTTATAGAGCGTGCATTGTGTAGTTTGAAGTTACAGTGTTAGACTGTTAGTGTTATGCGAGATATGATGGAAATTGGGAGAGAACAGTGTCGTTTCCGAACAAAGGAGATCAGGGACCATTTTATCCCTTGTTAGAGTTGTCAGGGACTATTTTGTCTTCCGTTAGAATTAACGGAGTAAAAGACCTAAGTGACTGACGAAATTAATTGTTAGAGACCAATTAAGTAATTAATTTTAGTTATGGACTAAAATGTCCAGTCTAAAATTCTTTGAGGACCAAAATGGATATATACTCTTAAAAATAAGTTAAATAATATATATATATATATATATATATATATATATATATATATATATAATTAACATAATATATATACTGGATTAATTAACATAGATAATGTTTATATGGGTAAAAAACATATGAATAATTGTAATAATATTTATAAAATAAAATAAGTACAGATAAGTGATATATCAAAAATACTTGATTATACTGGATTCTTGAGATATTTTTTTTGAAAAAATTTTCTGCTAAAATGTTCAGGTCTTTTCTAAAAATTATTTTAATGGTATGATCTATAAGCTCTTCTCTCTCTATCTCTTTTGAAATCTCCTCTCGAGTTCTCTTTTTCTATCTCTTTTCTTTTTGTTTTCAAATTCTTGCTTTTTAGAAAAGATCCCTTTTCCAAATTTTTTTCTTTTAGATCCTTTTTTTTTCTCCCTTTTTTATTTTCGTCCCCTTCTGCAATGATTTGTTCATGATATTTATTAAAAAAATACTCTTCCATCGATGCAGATTAAAAGAAAAATTTCATCACCTACATATATTTTGGTCAGTATTTATAATGATAACTTGCAGATAAATTAATGACTGAATGTTTTGTTTTTTAAGATTTTGGTGCTGTTAATTCTTTTAAAAGATCTATCTCTGACTTTATCCTACTGCTAGCTACTATTTGTGATTTTTTATATATTTTTATTTATATTTTTTTTATAATAATGTAATTAAAAAGATATAACATTATTTTTGTAATTTTAATAATTTTATACTTTTTTATTTTTTTCAAGATAATAATAATAATAATAATAATAATAATAATAATAATAATAATAATACGTAATTATCTGGACAATTTTAAATTTTAACATTCATTAGTCCATTATTTATTTTTTGAAATTGCCAATATCTTTTAGGAAGTTTTAACTAACATTTGAATTTTTTTTCCCCTTTTGACCCGATTCCCGCTGTGTGCAGACATAGATGAATAAAAAAAAAATGAGTATAAGGCCAAAAATATACTAACCTTTTACTTTTGTAAACTTTTTTCTTTTCTTATTTGCTAAATTCTAATTATAATATATCTCATTATCTCTATCCCTGAAAACAAATTTAAAAAATTAATGTTAATAAAATACAAAACTAAGCAATATATCTCAATTTTGTTTCTTCTTACTTGCTAGTTTAAGTAGTTTTAACGAGTATATGTGTTACTATATCATCTATTTTGGGTATGTCTAAAACAAGCTCAACAATTATATGCTTATTAAATGAGCCACATTTATATAGGTCATTAGATTTTATTAGATGAAAATTAAAGACTAATATAAAAGAAGAGCATTGATAGACTCTAATAAATATAAAATATTCTAATACATAAATAAATACTTTAAATGACAATACTTTAATACACAATATTTTAAACGGCAACAGAATCTTTTATTCTTAAATAATTAAATATAAAATATATAAATATAAAATATATGAGCATTTTTATTTAATAAAATTAATTATTCAGCAAAACTTTTTTATAATATTAAAAAATTATATTAAAATTATATTTTAAACTGTAACATAAAAATATAAAATTATTAAAATTTTATTTTATATTATTTAATAAATAATTCGATTATTATATTCAAAATTTATTAACTAACTACTTTTATTAAAGATATTATTATATAATATAATTTTTTATAAAAATATTTTAAAAAATAATTTATTTAAAATATTATATATAATACATGAAAGTATTAATTTTTTTATTTTTTATTTTTTTATAAAAGCAGAATAAATAATATTATTTTAAATACATGCCTAAATAAAAAAGTTAATATTTTTATGTATTATATATAACGTTTTAAATAAATTTTATTTTTACAAATATTTTGATAAAAAATTATATTATATAATAATATATTTAACAAAGTAATTAGTTAATAAATTTTAAATATAATAAGCTAATTATTTCTCAAGTAATATAAAATAAACTTTATTTATTTTATATTTTTATGTTGTAGTTTAAAATATCATTTTAATATTATAAAAAAAATTGTATAATAATTAATCTTAATGAATATAAAAACTTATATTTTTTATTTATTTATTTTATATTTTTTAGAACAAAAAATTTCTATCTTTATGTAATAAAATATGTGATAATCTTCTTTATATATATATTAGGGTGGTAAAACGGGTCGAATCTGTCGAGCCGACCCACCGACCCACTAAAAAGGTGGGTCGGGATAGAATTTGAAACCTGTCAAGTTAAAAAAATTCACCAAATTATGTATATATGTTTTAATTATGTGACTTTATTTATTTTATTTTACAATTTCGTATATATGTTTAAATTATGTGACTTATTTTTTAAAATAAAGATGGTTCTATTGACAAATATTATTTTGAATAATTTTATTGAAATTAAAAATAAAAAAAAGATAGTAAAAAAATATATTATAATTTGACTATTTTTTTATTTGTATTTAATTGTTTAATTATTATTTTTTAGTTAATTTTAATTAATTTTATTTTTCAAAAAAAAAATAAAGTCAAACGGCTAGCATTTTGTAACCACTTTAGTTGGCGGGGCGGGCCGGCCCGTCCCGCTTATGGTGCGGGCCTAGGCGAGGCGGGCAGGTTGAGGCGGGCCGGCCCACATTGCCACCCCTAATATATATACTATCCAGTAATTTTTTTATATATTAAATAATTATAATCATATAATAACATTGAAATAAGAAAACATATTAAATCTGTTACAGTATAACTATTTAAAATATCATTTTAATATAATTTTTTAATATTATAAAAAAAATTTGCGAGTTTGGCGAATTTTTTTAATTTGACAGGTTTCAAATCCTAGTCTGTAACACCCTGGCACGCTAAGTTTTACGCTTAAGTCGTAAAATAGAGATGGTGTGGTATTACGACCTCTAAAATAAAATGAGTACATATAATAGCAGAAGATTTATAATATGCTAGGAGCCTTGAAGAATAGAGGAAACAAAAATCGCGAAATAAAAGCGCAACGCTTAAGGAACGAGTTAACTAGCGTACTAAGAAAACCATAACTATTAAACATAAGATAACAGAAGTGGAAATAGAGTGCCAAAGATACAAAATAACAAGCTCCTAACTCAGCCTGCGAAGTCAAGACTGGCCGGAGAATATTTACACATATATACATACATATCCAAAACCCAAAAGAACACATACACAATCCTGCCTCTCCATAAACCTCTAAGAGGATCAAAAAGAATAAGTCATACGGAGAGAAAGCTAAGTACATATATATACATCATAGTATAACAAAATATCCCAGTAACCACTCCGCTTCAAGAGTCCAGACGCCTAACGAGATGCCTCTCGACCTGCATCTGAAAAACAACAACATAGTATGGAATGAGAACCGGAGGTTCTCAGTATGGTAAAGGTGCCACACACATAATATATAAGGTCTTGGGAATGCCAGAGGCAATCCTAGAACGCCGACACTCAGATTATAGAGCTTAAAGTATTAAACAGAAGCCATAAAAGGTGGTTTCCTAAAAATATTTAATCATAACTTAACTTAACCTTAAATCTAAGTCCTATACTGCCATTCCTCCATACCTCCAACTCCATCATGCATTTTCACAAACAAATAGACAGATGAAGGCAAACACAAGAAGTTTACAACTACTGCAGGTAACAGATACACATTTAGCATGGCAAATACAGATAGGCACACTCAATTAGAGCACAAGCAAGTAATTCAAGTAATATGCATATGAAGCATGCCTGTCCTATGGCTGATGAGGCTCATCTGTCGGTTATCCAGCCAACCCGACAAGTCTGAATTGTCCTTAGACGGTCCCCCGACGTGCATCCCCAAGAGTCTATGCATAGATTTTTCTCAAATAATCAATATTGCTCAATGGGAATAACATTCCCGGGAATTTATATAGTGCCCGGTCACACTTACGTCGTAGGGTCAACAGAGTATCGAGTTTTCAACCTGGTACACGTGGTGGCAAGCCACGGCACTTAATCCAGGGAATCTCGTATCTCAGATTATTCAAATTCATAAGCCATATAAATAATTCAATTATAATTCATCAACATCCACATCATTCTCAATCGCATTTCATTCATCATCATACATCAATCATATTCAATCCTTATCCTTCATTATCACACCTCCCATTCCGTCCATCAATAGTTCCAATTCAGAACATAATCCATTCTTTTCTAAATGAATCAAACTTAAAACATACTCATTTTCTTAATAACTCAAAATCAAACTATATAACCTTTAAATCTAAATCTTTTTAAATAATCATATAAACAAAATCTCTAATTTTTTATAAAATTTTGGCAGCATCTCCTCTAAAACTCGGACTTTGCCACCCTTTTCGGGTCCAAACCTGCTTTCTTTTCAATTCAACATACCCTTTCTCATCATCATAACAATCACCACAATAAATCTACTTCAGATCAACAATTAAACTCATACAATATTCAAATCCAACAACCAAAATTCAACTAAGAATCATAGTTCACAAATCCTAGGCTTTTAACACAAATACCTCAAATCAATAATTCACCAAATCATTAGTTAATAACTAATTATCCAATAAACTTCAACCAAATATATATTCATCGACAAATTACTAAACATTAAACATACACCTGCATTCCAACTTATCCTATGGTCATCTAGCCTAAGTTTTCACAGAACATTATATATTAAATGCAAGAAACTTAAACCATACCTTGGCCAATTTCCACGTAACGACCAAAGCTATTTATTCAAAACCAAGACAGCCCGTCAAAACTCAACTAATCCGCTTCCTCCAAGTTCCAGTATTCACAATTTCAAGCTCCAATTATTTATTCACAACCTAATACACATTCATAACACATATACATCCAATTTAATACTCAAAGCTCAAATTCAATGAAAATAAAATAGAATTATCGTATCTTTACCTTACCCAAGCTTCACATAAACAAGAGTGAACGTTTCTCTCAAGCTAATTGGATCCTAAAACATCAAAAATCAAAGAAATTTAACAAACTCGAAAATTGGGGGAAATGAAAGGCTAAAGTGAAATAGCAAGTTACCTATGAAATTGTTCCGGTAAAAATGTAGACCTCAACGCGGTGAACGCGTGGCCGCAAACGGTGCGGCGATTGGAGCTCGGACGGAGAAGTTACGGCGTACGAAAGATTGCCGTAAGGGTTCGGTGAAGTTTTCGTTCTTCCCTCCCCTTTACGTGCTGCAACTACGCTTCTGTTAAATAAAGGGGAAGAAATGATTTGGGCTCACTTAAAAGGGCTGGTCCGGTTGGACCGATAGCCCGGTTCGGGTCCGGTTCAACCGGTTCGGTCCTTTCGGTCCAATTTTGGACCGTTTTCTTCGAAATTAGTGTCAAAATTATCGTTTCGATGAGCTCTACCCTAATTCAATATAATATTCACATTTATAATCCTCCTTATTAAAAACTAATTTATTGACTAATTATCTACTAATTTAATCGGGGTTTACATTCTACCCACCTAACAAAGAATTTTGCCCTCAAAATTCAAATCTAGTTACCTGAAAAGAGATGTGGATAGTCCTTTCGCATATCTGATTCGAGCTCCCAGGTATGTTCCTCGATACCAGCTCAACTCCAAGCTACTTTTACCAATGATACTTCCCTTCCTCGTAATCGTTTAACGCTGGTGTCATCAATTCTTATCGGGGCTACTGGAAGTGTTAGATCTTCTCTCACTTGGATTGGTTCTGGTTCTAGAATCAGGAGTATACTTCCCAAGCTACGATACATGAAATACATCGTGCAAATTCGAAAGGTACGGCGGTAAGGCAATTCTATAAGCTACTGGTCCAATTCTCTTCAGAATCTCAAACGGTCCAATATAACGGGGATTCAGTTTCTTGGTCTTAATAGCTCTTCCCACTCCAGTGGTTGGTGTAACTTTCAAAAAGACATGTTCTCCTTCTTCGAATTCCAAAGGCTTTCGCCTCTGGTCAGCATAGCTCTTTTGGCGGCTTTGGGCTATAAGTATTCGACTACGAATCTTCTTTATCTGTTCAGTAATTTCAGCTATCATCTCAGGCCCTAATAAACTCCTTTCTCTAGTTTCATACCAACACAACGGAGACTGACATTTTCTGCCATACAGAGCCTCATATGGAGCCATTCCGATGCTCGCATGATAGCTATTATTATAAGCAAACTCTACTAATGGCATATACCGATCCCAGCTCGCTGGCTGGTCTAAAACACAAGCCCTTAGCATATCCTCCAAGGTCTGAATAGTTCTCTCTGATTGACCATCTGTCTGAGGGTGATACGCAGTACTCAAGCTTAACTGAGTCCCAAATGCACGCTGAAAAGCTCCCCAGAATCTTGATGTGAAGCGAGGATCCCTATCAGATATAATGGTAGAAGGCACGCCATGCAACCTGACAATCTCTTTAATATACATTCGAGCCAATTTCTCCATTGTGCAACTTATTCGGATAGGAAGAAAGTGAGCTGATTTTGTTAGTCGATCCACAACCACCCAAATAGCGTCACAACCAGATCGGGTTTTAGGCAAACCTATCACAAAATCCATTGCAATACTCTCCCATTTCCATTGTGGAATCTCCAAAGGCTGAAGGGTTTCTGATGGTCTCTGATGCTCAATCTTAACCTTCTGACACGTTAAACATTTAGATACATGTAATGCCACATCATTCTTCATCCCTGGCCACCAGAAAATCGCTTTCAGATCTTGATACATTTTAGTGCTCCCTGGGTGAATTGAAAACCCGCTCTTATGAGCTTCCTTCAAGATTCTCTGTCGCAGGTCTCCAATATCTGGCACAACAATCCGGTTCTTGAACTTCCACAAACCATCATGTCCTTCTGACACTCTCCACTATTTCCCCTGTTCGACTGCTGGTAATACCTTACGTAACGCTTCACTGTCTCGATGAGCCTTCAGAAGTTCTGATTTAAAATCACTAGAAATTTGCAACTGACTCAAACACAGGATTCCAGATTCTTCTCTAACTCCCAAATTCAAAACTTGGAATGCCTTCAGTAACTCTTCCTCCCGTAGCATCATCCAAGCTGCATATAAAGACTTCCGACTCAAAGCGTCCGCCACAACGTTCGCTTTTCCTGGATGATAATTCAATTCAAAATCATAATCTTTCAGAAGCTCCATCCACCTCCTCTGACGCATATTCAACTCTTTCTGCTCAAAAAGATACTTCAAACTCTTATGGTCTGAGAAAACAAGAAACTTAACGCCATAGAGATAGTGCCTCCAAATCTTTAAAGCAAACACAACAGCAGCAAATTCTAAATCATGTGTCGGGTAGTTCATTTCATGCGGCCTTAACTGCCGTGAGGCGTATGCTACAACATTCTGGTGCTGCATCAGAACACACCCCAAACCTTTCAGAGATGCATCACAATACACTTCAAATGGTTCACTTGGTTCAGGTAATACCAATACAGGTGCAGTAGTCAACCTGTGCTTCAATACCTGGAAACTCTCTTCACATTTCGGAGTCCAGATAAAAGGTGTATCCTTCCTAGTCAATTTAGTTAAAGGTAAGGCGAGCTGTGAAAATCCCTTAATGAATCTGCGATAATACCCCGCCAAACCTAAGAAACTCCTGATCTCTGTCACTGAAGTTGGTCGCTCCCAATTCATCACTGCTTCCACCTTAGCAGGATCCACAGCTATCCCCTGCTTACTCACCACGTGGCCGAGAAACTTGACTTCACTCTTCCAGAACTCACATTTAGATAACTTAGCATATAACTTCCTATCTCTCAGAATTTGCAGCACAGTTCGCAAGTGATCAGCATGCTCCTCTTCAGTCTTAGAATAAACAAGAATGTCATCAATGAAGACAATAACAAACTTGTCCAGATACGGTCGGAAAATCCTGTTCATATAATCCATAAATACTACCGGGGCATTAGTTAACCCGAAAGACATCACTGTATACTCATAATGACCATAACGGGTTCTGAAAAGCAGTTTTCGGAATATCCTCATCTCTAACCCTTATCTGATGATATCTAGATCGCAGGTCAATCTTAGAAAACACACCGGCACCCTGTAACTGATCCATTAGATCATCGATTCTAGGCAACGGATATTTATTCTTCACACTGATCTTATTCAATTGCCGATAATCGACACACAGCCGCATACTCCCATCCTTCTTCTTTACCAATAACACTGGCGCTCCCCACGGAGAAACACTTGGTCGGATAAAATGCTTACCCAACAGATCTTCCAGCTGAGCCTTCAGTTCAGCCATTTCTAAAGGCGACATCTTATAAGGAGTAATTGAAATTGGACCGGATCCAGGTACCAACTCAATTGCAAATTCAACCTCTCGGTTAGGTGGAAATTCATTAATATCATCCGGAAACATATCTGGAAATTCATATACAACCGGAATCTGCTCTAAACTCTGATCATCACCTGATACTCCCGCAGTTAATAACATAATACCCTGACATTCGGTTCCATAACAGTTTACTATCATAGAATTCAAATAGTAACTATTCACCACAACCGATGCTTCTGACCCTTCTGGCATAAACTGTACTGACTTCTTAGAACAATCAAGCAAAACATGATTCTTGGATAACCAATCCAATCCCAAAATGAGATCAAGACTAGTCATAGGCAAACAAATCAAATCATGCACAAATTCACGCTGTTGTACTCGAAAGGGAACTTGTGGACATCCTATCCTAGTCACCATAGCTTCATGAGTAGCATTATATACTTTCAAATCATAACCTAAGACCACCATTCTCAATCCTAATTCATAGGCCTTTTCAAATGCAATAAATGAATGACTTGCTCCTGAATCAAATAAAGCATTTAAGATTTTACCAGCCATTTCACAATTACCTCTAATAGGTGTCTCAGATCCCTCAGCACCAATGGTAGAAGTGGTGTATACTCTTCCCGGCTGCTGCACCCTACCAGTCTCATAGTTCTTCTTCTCAGGACAATTACTGGCTATATGCCCGGGCTGTCCACAGGAATAGCACACTCCAAGTCCTAGTCTGCACGGAACTCCAGGATGATACTTTCTGCACTTCTGACAATTTAGATCTTGCTGTGGCTGCTTCCCAAACCTTTTTCCTTGACTAGCATTAGTATTCGGCCTTCTGTAATTACCTTGACCCTGAGTCTGCTGCGGAACAAAGCCTCCACGCTTGAAATTCCTACCTCTCGGGGCAAACTTCCTCCCTGAAGGCCTCTGAAAAGGCACCCTCAAACTTCCTTTCTCTGCTGCCGCCTTCCTCATACAATCTTCAGCCACCCTACTCTTATTCACCAATTCAGAAAACACCCTAATCTCCATTGGGGCAACGAAGCTCAGAACATTGCTCCGAAGACCTCCCCATATTTAATACACTTCCATTCAGCAAAATCTTCAGGCGCACCTTGACAGATACGAGAAAAGCGACATAACTCCTCAAATTTACTGGTATACTCAGCAACAGTCATCTGTCCCTGCTTTAACTACATTAATTCAAGTTCCTTGGCATTTCTAGCTGAATTAGGAAAGTATTTCTTATAGAACTCTGTCCGAAAAACCTCCCAAGGAATCGCAGCACCATCAGGCTGCAGGATACGTCGTGTTCCCTGCCACCAATACTGAGCTTCACCTTGCAACTGATAAGTTCCAAATTCAACCCATTGCTCTTCAAGAACCTGTTGTGCCTGTAACGCCCTTTCCATAGCCTGAATCCAATTATCTGCATCAGTGGGATTTGAGGTTCCCCTGAAGGTCAGAGGGTGAACTTTCAGAAATGTAACAAGTGTCATAGGACCATCCTCATCATTATCGTTCCCATGATTACCCTGATTTATCTTATTACCCAATGCCTCAACTGTTGCCTGCATAGCTGCAGCTATATTTCCCAGGGCAGCCATAAAGTCTACTGGATCAGTCCCTATGGAAGCAGGAGTAACGGTGCCTGTCCTACCTCTACCTCGCCCGGGACCGCGTCTGTGAGTCGACATCTGGTCCCTATACACACCAAACAAGTGATATTAAGTTGATCAGTCTCAATATCGCAGGTCTAATGCTTTAAGTTCCAAATGTATGCTCACAAATGTTTATGCCACATATATCAATCAGATATCCTAATAGCACATACACACATATACAGAGAATGCACAGAAGTACAATCAGTCCGTCTTTCAGGCTCTATAGGAACGAACTGCTCTGATACCATAATGTAACACCCTGCCACGCTAAGTTTTACGCTTAAGTCGTAAAACAGAGGTGGTGTGGTATTACGACCTCTAAAATAAAATGAGTACATATAATAGCAGAAGATTTATAATATGCTAGGAGCCTTGGAGAATAGAGGAAACAAAAATCGCGAAATAAAAGCGCAACGCTCAAGGAACGAGTTAACTTGCGTACTAAGAAAACCATAACTATTAAACATAAGATAACAGAAGTGGAAATAGAGTGCCAAAGATACAAAATAATAAGCTCCTAACTCAGCCTGCGAAGTCTAGACTGGTCGGAGAATATTTACACATATATACATACATATCCAAAACCCAAAAGAACACATACACAATCCTGCCTCTCCATAAACCTCTAAGAGGATCAAAAAGAATAAGTCATGCGGAGAGAAAGCTAAGTACATATATATACATCATAGCATAACAAAATATCCTAGTAACCACTCCGCTTCAAGAGTCCAGACGCTTAACGAGATGCCTCTCGACCTGCATTTGAAAAACAACAACATAGTATGGAATGAGAACCGGAGGTTCTCAGTATGGTAAAGGTGCCACACACATAATATATAAGGTCTTGGGAATGCCAGAGGCAATCCTAGAATGCCGACACTCAGATTATAGAGCTTAAAGTATTAAACAGAAGCCATAAAAGGTGATTTCCTAAAAATATTTAATCCTAACTTAACTTAACCTTAAATCTAAGTCCTATACTGCCATTCCTCCATACCTCCAACTCCATCATGTATTTTCACAAACAAATAGACAAATAAAGGCAAACACAAGAAGTTTACAACTACTGCAGGTAACATATACACATTTAGCATGGCAAATACAGATAGGCACACCCAATTAGAGCACAAGCAAGTAATTCAAGTAATATGCATATGAAGCATGCCTGTCCTATGGCTGATGAGGCTCATCTGTCAGTTATCCAGCCAACCCGACAAGTCTGAATTGTCCTTAGACGGTCCCCCGATGTGCATCCCCAAGAGTCTATGCATAGATATTTCTCAAATAATCAATATTGCTCAATGGGGGTACCATTCCCGGGAATTTATATAGTGCCCGGTCACACTTACGTCGTAGGGTCAACAGAGTATCGAGTTTTCAACCTGGTACACGTGGTGGCAAGCCACGGCACTTAATCCAGGAAATCTCGTATCTCAGATTATTCAAATTCATAAGCCATATAAATAATTCAATTATAATTCATCAACATCCACATCATTCTCAATCGCATTTCATTCATCATCATACATCAATCATATTCAATCCTTATCCTTCATTATCACACCTCTCATTCCGTCCATCAATAGTTCCAATTCAGAACATAATCCATTCTTTTCTAAATGAATCAAACTTAAAACATACTCATTTTCTTAATAACTCAAAATCAAACCATATAACCTTTAAATCTAAATCTTTTTAAATAATCATATAAACAAAATCTCTAATTTTTTATAAAATTTTGGCAGCATCTCCTCTAAAACTCGGACTTTGCCACCCTTTTCGGGTCTAAACCTGCTTTCTTTTCAATTCAACATACCCTTCCTCATCATCATAACAATCACCATAATAAATTTACTTTAGATCAACAATTAAACTCATACAATATTCAAATCCAACAACCAAAATTCAACTAAGAATCATAGTTCACAAATCCTAGGCTTTTAACATAAATACCTCAAATCAATAATTCACCAAATCATTAGTTAATAACTAATTATCCAATAAACTTTAACCAAATATATATTCATCGACAAATTACTAAACATTAAACATACACCTGCATTCCAACTTATCCTATGGTCATCTAGCCTAAGTTTTCATAGAACATTATATATTAAATGCAAGAAACCTAAACCATACCTTGGCCAATTTCCACGTAACGACCAAAGCTATTTATTCAAAACCAAGACAGCCCCTCAAAACTCAACTAATCTGCTTCCTCCAAGTTCTAGTATTCACAATTTCAAGCTCCAATTATTTATTCACAACCTAATACACATTCATAACACATATACATCCAATTTAATACTCAAAACTCAAATTCAATGAAAATAAAATAGAATTATCGTATCCTCACCTTACCCAAGCTTCACATAAGCAAGAGTGAACGTTTCTCTCAAGCTAATTGGATCCTAAAACATCAAAAATCAAAGAAATTCAACAAACTCGAAAATTGGGAGAAATGAAAGGCTGAAGTGAAATAGCAAGTTACCTATGAAATTGTTCTGGTAGAAATGTAGAGCTCAACGCGGTGAACGCGTGGCCGCAAATGGTGCGGCGATTGGAGCTCGAACGGAGAAGTTACGGCGTATGAAAGATTGCCGTAAGGGTTCGGTGAAGTTTTCGTTCTTCCCTCCCCTTTACGTGCTGCAACTACGCTTCTGTTAAATGAAGGGGAAGAAATGATTTGGGCTCACTTAAAAGGGCTGGTCCGGTTGGACCGATAGCCCGGTTCGGGTCCGGTTCAATCGGTTCGGTCCTTTTGGTCCAATTTTAGACCGTTTTCTTCGAAATTAGTGTCAAAATTCTCGTTTCGATGAGTTCTACCCTAATTTAATATAATATTCACATTTCTAATCCTCCTTATTAAAAACTAATTTATTGACTAATTATCTACTAATTTAATCGGGGTTTACATAGTCCGACCACCTTTTTTAGCGAGTTCGGCGAGTCGGCCCAACGGACTCGACCTGTTTTGCCACCTCTAATATATATATATATTAGGAAGATTATTACATATTTTACTATATAAAGGTAGAAATTTTTTGTTCTAAAAAATATAAATTAAATAAATACAAAAATATAAGTTTTTTTATTCATTAAGATTAATTATTATGCAAAATTTTTTTATAATATTAAAATAATATTTTAATCTACAATATAAAAATATAAAATAATTAAAATTTATTTTATATTACTTGATAAATAATTATATTATTATATTTAAAATTTATTAACTAATTACTTTGTTAAATATATTATATCATATAATTTTTTATCAAAATATTTGTAAAAGTAAAATTTATTTAAAAAGTTATACATAATACATGAAAATATTAACTTTTTTATTTAGGTATGTATTTAAAATTATATTATTTATTCTATTTTTTTTAAAAAAATAAAAAAGTTAATATTTTCATGTATTATATATAATATTTTAAATAAATTATATTTTTAAAATATTTTTATAAAAAATTATATTATATAATAATATCTTTAATAAACGTAATTAGTTAATAAATTTTAAATATAATAGTCTAATTATTTGTCAAGTAATATAAAATAAAATTTTAATTATTTTATATTTTTATGTTAGTTATAGTTTAAAATATTATTTTAATATAATTTTTTAATATTATAAAAAAATTTTGCATAATAATTAATTTAAATAAATAAAAAATATTCATATATTTTATATTTAATTATTTAAGAATAAAATATTTTATTGTCGTTTAAAGTATTGTGTATTAAAGTATTGCCATTTAAAACATTTATTTATATATTAGGATATTTTATATTTATTAGAGTCTATCAATGTTCTTCTTTTATATTAGCCTTTAATTTTCATCTAATAAAATCTAATGGCCTATATAAGTGTGGCTCATTCAATAAGTACATAATTGTTGAGCTTGTTTTAGACATACCCATCTATCTTTGGTTCTTCACTTCTTTGGTTTTAATTTTTCAAACATAAGTGATAAAATAAAATTGATAAAGAAAACTTTATTACATTTTTTGTCTTTTCTTCTTTAAAAACAGTACATCTTTTGTCTTCTTCTATAGTTGCATATATGATATCTTACTTCACATTATCACACAAGGGAAAAGAAGGTTTAACGTTGTGACTTCGATTTAAATTCTTTAACTTTAGGCCTTGTTATACTTGTTAACTTCAATTTAAAGGTCATACTTTCATAGTGTTCAGAGTCCATTAATTAATGATGGGCTCATAGGCCTTGTTAGCACTTTTTTGTACAAAATAGTTTTTTATAATTTTTGGATTAGGCTTTATTTATGTTAAATTAAATACTTTTTTTTTTCCAAAAAGTTAGGAGAGCATAGTTTTATAAGAATAGGATTAACCTTACCGATTCGACTAAAAACTGATGAACTGATACTCAATTAGTCCGGTCCAATTTTAAGACTATTTAAGGTTTAGAATCAACAAAAATCAGTCAAACTCAACAAAATCATCAAAATTAGTCCAACCGAACTACTCAAGTAAAAAATTTAAAATAAATTTGAACCCAAATCCTCTTTATTACTACACGCTTTCCTTATTATTAGACTTTGCTATTTCTTGTTATTTTATATAATAATGATTAATTATATAATAAAAATGTACAATAATTTTATTAGATATTATTTTAATTTTATATTTATCTATATTTAAATTAATTATATTTTTTATTATACATAATTATTAACATAAATATAAATATTATTAAACATATATAAATAAAAAATATTAAATACTTTTATTAATTATAATATAATTATTCTTTTTTTATTATACAATATTTATTAATATTAATTTTTAATAAATATATATAGTATATAATAATATAATAAATATAAACTAGTTAGTTAGTAAATAAAATTAAAAATAATTATTTTAATATAAAAATAAAAAAATTATAAAAAATACTAAAATTTTATATAATTATTTAATAATAATTGAATTATAATTTATTGAGATTTAATTATTTTTAAAATATTAATAAAGATATATATTTTAAATTTTAATTTTAAATTTTTGATTATTTTATATTTTTTATTTATCTAAGACCAAATTAACTGGTTCAATTAGTAATTTTTCAGTTAAACCAATAAACCAAAAAATCAGTAATCTGACTAGTTGGATTCTGATGACTATGGTGCAAAGCTTATACTTGTCCCCCTTGTGTCTGCCTCAATATACAGGTGGAGCAGAGACGTCAGGTGTGCACATAAGATAAGAGAAGCATGCATTATTTGTGAACAAAGAGAAAGAAAGCACACATACACTTAGCGCGCATTTCACATGCCCTTGCTAATAAAGAAAGTGATAGGCTGATTGGCATGTTCTAATCAATAAAAAATACGACACTTCAAATAACGTGTTTTAAAAATCACATTTGTGTAACTTATTTCTTTTTAGATTAGTGTAAATTTTGGTTTCAAACGTGAATTCTTTTATTTTTATAATTTTATCAATGTGACATACATGTTCATTTAATTTATCATCATAGCATATACATATAATTTACATGTAATATAATTCATTTGTCAATGTAGCACAAAAATAGATTATTACATCACCATTATAAAATAAGGAGTCCTTATAACACAAACAAATACAGGTGATAGACCGACCCAGCCATGAATCCAATACAAAATAAACACCAATTAATATGTAAAAAGATAAAATTAAACCTGTTTAAAACAGGCTAACCCTTCCGCATTGACATTAAAGCTCATGAATAGAAGAAGTTTAGTTTTATTTTAAGGTTCACACTTCTCATCAAACATAATAATAACATGAACATACATATATATATATATCTATTCATCATCATCTTCATCTTCAAGAACCATCTTAATTTCAATGTCCTTCATGCTCTGATCAATGAGATTATCAAGTTGTTTCAAATCCGCAACAGTCATGTTATCCGGTAGTTCTTGATCACTTTTCATGTACTTATACATAGAAAGAAGCATCTCCTTTTCACGATTCTCCTTACGCTTCTTCTTCAGCAACTCCTTCGCTTTAGCGATTCTCTGCAGCATGAAGCTTTCTTGATTCATGTTCTTACTTTCGTCAATCACAGATGAATTACTGTACTTCTCAATCACTTCTTTCGCCCTCTCTGGATCTGGCCAAACCTCTGCTTCTTCAGATTCGAAAGGGTTCGAGATTATAGCACAAGCTTCAATGCCGCATAGAATGCTGAGTTCATTCACCTTCTTCAGAATTCCCCTCTTCCTTTTCTTGAATGTTGCTTTTCTTGCTGAGTCATCAGGAATGTAAGCCAACTTCACCTTCTTTCTTGTCATGGTTTGGTTTTGTAATTTATTTACTCTTTTAATGCATTTTTTCTTTGTACATTCTGGGCTTTATATGGACCTATATATGTGAGTCACATTGTGATAAGGATTATCAAGACAGAGATGGAAAATTATCTCTACATATGTTGTTTCCGAATTTTTGGATGCTTTATTAAGACAAACATTAAAAGCTAATATGACAACTTAATGTATACATTGTATTCAATAATATTTGGGGGTAATCAACAAGAATGTGGCCAACAACAAGCCATCAAATATTTTTAAATTGCACTCCGCACTAATTAATTATCATCATTAATTAGTGATTATTTAATTTTTATTTTTTAAAAAATATAAAATTAATAATTATTAATTGCTGTTATTTAAAGTTGGTTGGTTAGGAGTTGTTTACCTATACTTTTTTATATTTAGAAAAAAAAAATCAGCCAAAACGGCTTAAATTTATTTTATTTAGCATTTATTATTTGTTGATACAATTAATAAATATTAAAAAAAATAAGTTTGGATTTTTTTTTGTCTCTCTAATATTACCGATTTTAAATTTAGTTTACTAAATTAGTTCGTTTAAACAAGTGTTGAGAGTTCGAATTCTGCCTTGTACATACAACAACTCATTAGCCAACACCAAACTCTTAGATGGAGCTTCGATCCACAACAGATTAGTTTTTAACTTATTGAATTGAAAGATACCGTAAAAAATCAAATATATAATACTATTACTGTTAATGGTTACAAGTTAAAGATAGCAACAATATAGGTTAAGTACGATTTTAGTCTCTAAGAGCAACTCCAATGAGAAAGCCTTTCAGGATTCCATTTTCTCTTTTTTTGACATTACACAGGATTAACCTTTAGAGAAAAGAAAAATTGAGTTCATGCTCATATTATGAGGAGAAGGAGTCCCTCCTCGGAGGGACTCGTGATTATCATTAAAATAAATAATTATATTAATTATAATTAAATTATTTAATATAATTATTTAATTAATTATTATAAAAATAAATATTTATATAAAATTATAATTATATTAAATAATTAAATTATAATTAATTTATTAATAATTATAATAATTTATTATAATAAATAATTATATATCTATTTAATTAATTATTTATATTAATCATTTAATAATTAGTTATAATAAATTATAATTAATATAAATAATTATATTTAATCAATATCAAATATTATTTATATTGTTATATTAAATCATAATTAATTAAATTTATTGATTGAACACATATGACAATTTCACAATATTTATCGTTAACTATGAAACTTAATTATGTTTTTTATATATTAAGTAATTTTACAAATTAGTGTCATCTCGAATTATGAATTATATATGTGTATTATTTTTATATATAATTTTTTAATATTAATATTTTTTAACAATGAATTATTTTTGAATTTATAAATGTAAATAATATTATTGTAATATATGAATTATATATTATGTATTATTGTTATATATGAATTTATTTAATATTAATATCTTTTAATAGTGAATTATTTTTAAATTTATACATTTAAATAATATTATTGAAAAAATTCAATTACATTAATTTTAAGTATTTCAATTAATTAATTAAGCGGGATCACAATAGGAACTAAAGTTAGTTCCTCCTAATGGAGAAGAGAGAGATACTTTGAGTTTCTATTTACTGTTTATGACGCAAAATCTGATGTGGAGTTACTTTTTATGACAGGTGGGCCATAAATAGGAATTGAGATGAGTTTTCTACTAGAGATGGTCTAAGGTATAGGCCAAAAAATTTTTCATCCCAACCTTTTTTGCATACAAAATTGTCCCTTCGATTTAACCTAGTTTTAAATTTATTTTTTTTACTAAAATTTTAAATTTTATTACCAAATTACCCAAAATTAAAAAAAAATAATAAAATAAAAAAAGAAAAAGAAAACGAAAACGGACGAGAGGGAGAAAGAAGAAGAAATGGAGGCAGCTCCCACTTCAGCGTGATCTTCTTCCCCAGTTCCTCTCTTCGAACTCGTTGTCTTTGTCGTCCTTCTTTTTGGTGAATTCAATGGCGGTGGTTTGGTAACGGCGTTAGAAGCTCGACGATGGCTCTCTTCTGAACTCGTTGTCTTCGTCGTCCTTCTTCTTGGTGAACTCAACGGCGGCGGTTTGGCAACACACCGATGACTCTCTCCCGAACTCGCTGTCTTCGTCGTCCTTTTTCTTGGTGAATTCAACGGCAGCGGTTTGGCAATGGTGTTAGAAGCTCGATGATAGTGCAACAACCCCCTTCTCTTTCTCTCATATGTTCTCTCTTTCTACCCTTTTCTCGCTCGTGCTCTTTCGTCTCCGTCACGGTGCTCCACGACAACTGCTCCGTGTCGCTGCTCCTCCTTAAGGTTCCAATTTTGTTTATGTTTCTGATTTTGTTAATCACATTATTTCTAATTCTGATTTTATTAATCCATTGTTAATCACATTGTTTCTAATTTTGATTCTATTTCTGATTTTGTTAATCTATTGTTCTATTTATTTTGCTTCCATTTTTGATGTTTCAGATTCTGCTTATGTTTGTGTTCCTATTTTATTTTCAATTTTGTTTTTGCTTCTGTTTTCAATTCTGTTTCTTCTTTTATTTCTTTTGCTTCGGATGCTGCTTCTATTTCTATTTCTATTTTTTTATGTTTATTATATTGTTTCTGCTTCATTATTGTTATTACTGAAGAAGAAAAAGAAAAAGAAGAGATGTTATTGTGATGGAGAAGAAGAATAGAAATTGAGTATTTTGGTAAAAAAGGAGAAGGATATTTTGGTCTGAAAGACGATTTTAAAACCAAATTAAACTTTAGGGACGATTTTTTATGCAAAAAAAGGTTGGAGAGAAAAAAAAATTTTGACCTATACTTTAAAGATCAAAATCGTATTTAACCCTAATATTATTGTAAGCGACTTCTAACAAGGATGAGTTCGGAAGAGATAGGATGATTTATCGTTTGAATTATATTAAGAGTAATTACCCAAATTAATCTCTAAGAATTTTAAAAATGGACATTTTAGTTCTCAAGAAAAATTAATACACAGATCAATCCCAAGATTTTACTCCAGCAGACAAATCAGTCCCCAATTCATTTTACGACAGAGTAATTACCCAGATCAGTCCCTTAGAATTTTAAAAACGGACATTTTAGTCCCTAAAAAAAATTAATATATAGATCAATCCCCAACATTTTTCTCCGTCAGACATAATAGTCCTCCATCGAAAAATTTATTATTATTATTATTATTATTATTATTATTAATTGCACAATAATATTAGACCATAATTTTTTTGTATTTTTTAGACAAAAATAATAATAAATTTATTCATTAGATTCTTATATATATATAATTATATATATATATAATAATAATAATAATAATAATAATAATAATAATAATAATAATAATAATAATAATAATAATAATAGAGATTATTCTACAAAAAATTTAAAGTTGAAACTATTTGATATTTTTGTATTTAATATAATCAAAAGATGTCCTACTTTAAAAAACATGTTTGTATTAAAAGAAAATATTTTAATTTGGATTTCAAAGTATCATTATTAACTTAACTTTGTGCATGTGAATGATGACACTAGTATATTAATACACTCTTTTCGTTAGAAACAAGGTGAATAATAATGCTTTGAAATCTAAATTAAAATATATTTTTTAATACAAACATGATTTTTAAAATAGGACATCTTTTGATTATATTAAATAAAATATTAAATAGTTGCAACCTTAAATTTTTTGTAAAATAATCTCTAATAATTTTATTAAATATTATTATTATTATTATTATTATTATTATTATTATTATTATTATTATTATTATTATTATTATTATTATTATTATTGTTGTTGTTGAGTGACTATATATATATATATATATTAGAAATACATACATAAGAATTTAATGAATAAATTTATCATTATTTTTGTCCAAAAAATACAAAAAAATTATGGTACAGTATTATTGTATAATTAATAATAATAATAAAAAAATAATTATTATTATTATTTTTTGGATGGAAGACTGTTATGTCTGAAGGAGAAAAATATTGGAGATTAATCGGTATATTAATTTTCTTTGGGACTAAAATGTCCGTTTTTAAAATCCTTAGGGACTGATTTGGATAATTAATTATTCTGTCAGAAAATGAACTGGAAACTAATTTATCTATCGGAGTAAAACTTTGAGAATGGTTCTGTGTATTAATTTTTTTTGGAGACTAAAATGTCTGCTTTTAAAATCCTTAGGGACTGATTTAGGTAATTACTCTTATATTAATTACTTGGTCATATATATTAATTACATGCATTATTACTTTCTATTACATTATTTCACATTAAATGAAATTTTATTATATATTTTTGTCAAATGGTTATTATATATTTATATTATTAGTATGTTGTGATATGAATGCTCATTTAATGATATGAGACCATTTTTATAATATGGACGAATCATTTTTTTAATAGTAAAAGGCTCAAGTTCTCAAGACGAATTAATTTAATGAAACTTGAAAAAATAAATTTTGTACGCGTATAAATAGAAGGAGCATGGTTTGAGATAGAACACACAAGATTAGCATAAGATACTTCTCTTTATATATATGTATGCTATAACATATGAAAGAGTAAATTATCAAAAACATATGAATTATCTCAGTTATATTGAGATAATAATTTTAGAGCATATTAATACTAGAGTTTTTCTATTATATTTTTATTTTTTCTTCCCTATTTATTTATTTTATAACACGTTATCAGCATGAGACTCTGATCAAAATTGAGAAAGACACAGGTAATAAATTTACATTATGTCAAAACTTCCTCATCTTAAATTTAATACTCTTAATATATCTGGCGACAACTATTTATCATGAATATTAGATGCTGAAATCTATCTTGATTCAAGGGATCCTGAAAATACCAGTAAGACTGATAATAAAACATCTAAGAAGGACAAAACTAAAGTCATGATCTTTCTTCATCTTCATGTTGATGAAGGATTGAAAAATGAGTATCTCATATTAAAAGATCATGCATATCTTTGGAAGAACCTTAAAGAAAGGTGTAACCATCAAAAGACAGTGATACTTCCTCAAGCTCGATATGAATGGATGCATTTGTATTTACAGGATTTTAAATCCATAAATGAATATAATTCAACAATGTTTCGAATCATCTCATGAATGAAATGATGTGGGAAAAAGATAACTAATAATAATATGTTAGAGAAAACTTTCTTGACCTTGCATGTCTCGAAACTGCTCTTGCAGTAGCAGTATCGAGAAAAAAGAATTTAAAAAATATTCTGATATAATTTTTTACCTTTTTGTTGTTGAATGAAACAATGAATTATTTTTAGAAATTATGAAGCACGGCCAACTGGCGCCGCCCTATTTTCTGAAGTAAATGCGGGAAATTATAACCTGAAAAGAAATAAATGGCAAGGCTTTGGTAAGAAGAAAAATATGTAAGAAAAAAAAAATATGTTCACAAGAAATGATCTCACTAGAAGTGGGATAAAGAAAGAAATAATGGGCAAAATAAATCAACAAAGGATAAATATTTTTATTTCGGTGGAAAGGACCATTGGTCACGTACCTGTTGTACCCAAAGGCATTAAGTTGATCTTTATCAAGCATCCTTAAAAAAAAATGACAAAAAAAAGGAGACAAATTTTGTTTCAAAAAATATTACTAAAAATTACATCAATAGTAAAAAAGTTTAATATTTGGGTTCGTTAAGTACTTATGTCAATAAATAATGTAAGAAACTTTTGGTTGAGTTTTATCTTCTATAGATTTGAATTTCAAGTATAAAATCTATAAATAATATTTAATAAAATATTATTGTTTATGTTTAAAAATTTTTAAAATCAATAAATATGTCAAGTTCTATAATTATAATAATAATAATAATAATAATAATAATAATAATAATAATAATAATAGTATAGGATACTATTCTTATGTACAGTGCTACTTAGACAAACAGTTTTAATTAGGAATACAATTTTACTGCGCATGTACCTTTATTTATTTTATGTTATGATTATATTATTATTATTTGTCTTTGAAGAAAATAGCAAGTACATATGATGAAGATATTTACCTTGCGGATAGGACAAGTTCGTATATTATTCTCAAAAGTAATATATATTTTACTCATCTTATATCAAAAGAAGAATGTGTTGGTACCATTATTGACTTAGGTAATGTGATAGAAAGCTCCGAAAGAGCTATAATTTTGTTTCTTGAAAGAACAAAATTTATAATAAATAATCAATTTTGTCTACTAAGTCTCTAAAAAACTTGTTGAATTTTAAAGATATTTTCCGAAATGGATATCATATTGAAATAATGAATGAGAAAAATTTTGAGTACTAATATATCACAACTCATGATTCAAATAAAAATGTTATATTAGAAAAGTTATCCTCACTTTTTTTTGGGTTATATTATACTAAAATCAATACAATTGAATTACATGTCACTATAAACCAGAAGTTTACTAGCCCAAATAAATTCATAATTTGTCATGATCGATTGGGACATTCTGGAACAACTTTGATGTGACAAATTATTGAATACTCCCATGAACATTCACTAAAGAGTCAGAGATTCTTCAATCCAGTAAATTTTGTTGTGATGCATGTTCTTAGAAAAAGTTAATTGTAAGGTCATCACCAGTAAAGATTAGCTTTGAGTCTCCTGAATTTCTAGAAAGAATTTAAGGAGATATATGTAGACCAATTTATCCACCATGTATATCCTTTGGATACTTTATGGTCCTAATAGACGTTTTCTCGATATGGCCACATATGTGCTTATTATCCTCTTGCAACTTGGCATTTGCAAGATTACTTGCTCAAATTATTCGGTTAAAAACACATTTTTTAGAAAATTCAATCAAAGTAATTCGCATTGATAATGCTGGTGAATTCACTTTTCAAGCTTTTGATGCTTATTGTATGGCTAACGGAATAAGTGTTGAATATCCAGTAGCTCATATTCACACATAAAATGGGTTAGCAGAATCACTTATTAAACTATCTAATTAATTGCTAAACCCTTATTTATGATAACAATTCTCCCTATTTCTATTTGGAGGCATGCAATTTTACATGTAATTAGCTTTTGGCCAACAGCCAAATATTTTTCATTTGAGAATATTTAGGTGTGCGATATATGTTCTAATTGCCCCACCTTATCCCACCAAAATGGGACCCAAAAAAAATTAGGAATTTGTGTGGATATGATTCTCTCTTTATAGTGAGATATCTTGAGATACAAACAGAAAATGTATTTAAAATCCGATTTGCAGATTGTCATTTTGATGAATCAATATTTTTAGCATTGTGGGAAGAGAATAAGCCACTTGAGAAAGAACTTAATTGAAATACATCATCATTAATATATCTGGACCCACGATCAAGACAATATAAACTAGAAGTTCAAAAAATTATGCATTTGTAAAGAATAGCAAATGAATTTCCTGATACATTTTCTGATACAAAGAAGATAACCAAATCCTACATACTAGCTAAAAATATCCCAATTTAAATTAAATTTCTAGTTGCACAAATGGCTACTGAAACAAGTATACGCCAAAAGCGTGGCTGACCAATTGGTTCCAAAAATAAAAATTCTCGAAAAAGAAGAGAGGCATTTAATATTACCAAGACAAATGGTACTCATGTTGAAAAAGTAAAGACATAGAAAGGATATCAGCAATTGTCCAAAATTCTGATATAGTTTTGTCTTCAGAAGACGTTCAGGTAGCTGAAAATTTCTAAAAATGATGAGATCTCAATAAATTATGTCTTTACAGGAGAAAAATAAAACCGAAATAAAACAATTGTCAATGAAATATTTGCATATAATATCGACAAAGAAATGATTGGTCAAAATGGGAAGAAGTTTTGAAGGTTGAGTTAGACTCACTTGCAAAACGTGAAGTCTTTGGACCTGTAGTCTGTACACTAGAAGATGTGTAACCTGTTGGATACAGATGGATATTTGTGAGAAAACAAAATGAAAAAAAAATGAAGTTGTATGCTACAAAGCTCGACTTGTAGCACAAGATTTTTCACAAAGATTTGGTATAGGTTATGAAGAAACATATTCTCCTATAGTAGATGCAATAATATTATTGCATTATTTAATCAGTTTAATTACAAATCATAAACTGCATATGCATCTAATGGATATAGTAACAGCTTATTTATATGGATCATTAGATCGTGACATCTATATGAAAATTCCTAAAGGACTAAAGATATCTAAACCATCCAATGAATATTTGCAGGAATTATACTCAGTCAAATTGCAAAGATCCTTATATTGTCTAAAGCAATCTATACAAATGTGGTATAATTGTCTTAGTGAGTATCTGACCAAAAAGAAATTCAAAAAATGATGATATCTGCCAATGTATTTTCATAAAGAAATTTGCATCTGGATTTATTATAATTATTGTGTACGTTAATGATTTAAATATTATTGGAACTCCTAAAGAGATTCTAATAATTATAAAAGTTCTAAAAGAAGATTTTGGAATGAAAGATCTCAAAAAAACTAAATTTTGTCTTGACTTGCAGATCGAACATACAAACAATGAGATCTTTATTCATCAAATAACTTACACAGAAAAGATTTTGAAAAGAATTCATATGGATAAGTCACATTCATTAAGTACTCCAATGATCGTAAGGTCTTTGGATGCAAAAAAGGATCAATTCCGTCCTAAAGAAAAAAAAATGAAGATATTCTTGGTTTCGAAATACCATATCTCAGTGCCATTGGAGTACTAATGTATTTTGCTAATAATTACTAATAAGGTATAGCTCTTCTCCAATCAAAAGACATTAGAATGGAATCAAACAAATTTTTCGATATCTTCATGGAATAATTAATATGGGACTGTTTATCCATATGAATCTAAGTCACAATTTTAGTTGGCTATGCAAATGCAAGATACTTGTCTGATCCACACAAAGGAATATCTAAAACAGGATACCTATTCACATACGGTGATACAGCTATATCATGGAGGTCTACAAAACAGACAATAGCAGTAACATCCTCTAATCATAATAAAATACTAGCAATACATGAAGCAAATCGCAAATGTTTTTGGTTCAGGAGTTTAATCCAATATATTTTATCATCATGAAGATAATACAGCATGCATTACTCAACTTAAGGATGGATACATTAAAGGTGATAAAACAAAATATATTTCTCCCAAATTAATTTTTACTCATGACCTTCAAAATCAAGAAAATTAATGTCCAACAGATCTGTTCAAGCGATAATCTGGCATATTTATTTACAAAGTCACTTCTAAAATCCTCCTTTGAAAGATTGGTACATCAAATTGGGATGCGCCGATTTTGAGATATTAAATAATGTCGACAAGAGGGCGACACTGTACTTTTGTTTCTTTGGTAAGATTTTTGTCCCTATTTGTTTTTTTTTTTTGGCAAGATTTTTAATGAGACAGTCCTCATTACAAGAGATATTGTACTCTTTTTCTTTCACTAAAATTTTTTCATTGTTTTTTTTAATAAGATTTTAATGAGGCATAATCCTAAAAGGACATCAAAGAAAGAGTGTTGTGATATGAATAGCTAATTAATGATATGTGACTTTCTTCATAATATAGGCGGCTCAGTTTTTCAATAGTAGAAGATTTAAATTCTCAAGATGAATTAATTTAATGAAACTTAAAAAAATACACTTTGTACGTATATAAATAGGAGGAGCATGGTAGCATATAATACTTCTCTTTATATATATATACGCTACAACATATGAAAGAATGAATTATCAAGAAACATATGAATTATCACAGTTATATCGAGATAATAATTTTAAAAAATATTAATATTAAATTTCTTTATTTATACTTCTCTATTTTATATTTATTTCTTTTTTTTTAATTATTTATTTATTTTACAACATGGTACGCTTTTATATAATTGAATAAATTATTATTTCGAATATTAAAAATTTAAACCACAACAATTTTTTATTTTAAAACTTATATTAGGTTAGTTGGACAAAATTATTGAAAAAATAATCCATTTATGGTGTTTGGTCTAGCAAACCCAATTTTTATAAGTGTTAAATTAGTTTACATATTTTATGTTAAAATTGTTGGCATTCAAAAATTTTTTTTAAAAAAATATAGTTTATATACGTTATATGTAGTCAATATTTTTTATTATAATATTATTTGAGTTGATGTTTCTATTTTTTATTTTGATTCTCTGGCAAAAATCAAATTTTCTTCCTTCCAAAAATACTTTTTCCATTATGAGCTTTCTTCAAGGTAGCGATAAAAATTATAATTGTAGTAGTCATAACAGTAATTTTAGTAATCTGAAAGTAAAAGTAAAAGAAGAATAAGAGAAATAAAGAATAATAATAGAAAAAAAGTATTTTGTGGAACAAAAAGTTTTAATTTTAATCAAATGGAATGAAATAAAATGATTGAGACAAAATATGTCATTCTAAATGTTATGGATTAAACAAATTTGAATTAGTAGGGTGGTTAGTTTACTTGTCCGTTTTAATAAGTATTGAGGGTTTGAATTCCACTTTGTATATACAACAACTTATTGGTCAGCGGCAGACCCATAAATGGAGCTCAAATTTCTGACTGATTAATTCTTTGCTTGTCGAGTTGGGAGATACCGTGGGACACAAAAAAAAAAAAAAACTATTATAGATTTAACTAAGATTCAACCAAAATGTTATTAAGGTTGTGAGAACCGAACCGGTAAAGTGACTGGTTCATGTCCAACCGAAATTGAACCTAGGCATGGCAATTTTCTTTAACGGATAGGTATCCATGGGAATTTACCCGTTGGGGACAGGTTTGGGAATCATTTTCTCCCCGCGGGGACGGAGGACGGGGACCCATATAATAAACAGAGCGGGGGGCAGGGATGGAAGTTCCTGCCCCGTGGGAACCCGTATAATCCCCGTATATATATATATATATATATTAGTTTCTCTATGGCCTTTGTAACCCTAAACCGTATTACTCTCACAGTCTCACTCATGGATTCAGTCCCTCTCTTCTTTGAAGAACCCTACCCTCTCTAGACTATCTCTCCTCTGACGTTCGCTGCCCCCTAAACCCCTTCACCATTGCATTCCTCCCTCTCATTGCTTCCTCCTCTCACCCTCACTTCACCGCATTAGTCGTTGGTTCGTCACGCGCCTAAGACGCCCCTGTCGAGGAGAATATCGTGGTGTCGCCATCTTCACGGGAGTGTCGACATCTTCACGGGAGCGTCGCCTTCTCTGTCGCAATAGTGAGCATCAAGGTTCACCTTCTTCTGATTTTATTCTTCTATTCTATTTTTCCTTGTCAATGATCTTCTTACTTAAAAAATTTTCATTAGTTTCTAGGTCATTGTAAAATTCATAGACTCTATTCTGGTTAATAGGTTCAAGTTTACACCCCCTTTTGGAGAAAATGGCAGTGATTGATGAAAAAGATACCAATTCCTTAAAGGAATACTTGTTCTTGCTGTTGATGATGACTGAACATGTGTTATGGTTTTGAAGACTTTGCTCCAAAAGTGTAATTATTAGGTTCACCTTCTTCTGATCTTATTCTTCTATTCTATATGTTACCAAATTTTATTTTGCTTAATTCTTTTTTATGTTTATTGTTTTATATATATATATATATATATATATATATAAATATAATATAGGGTAAAGTATATTTTTTGTCCTTAAAGTTTGACAAAATTTTTAAAAATACTCCTAAGTTTTATTTTGTTTCAATTTTGTCCCAAAAATTTTCGATTTGCATCAAATATACTTCTGACGGCTAATTTTTCAAAAAAAAAAATTAAGACCAATTCAACAACAATTTCATAAGAACAACCCTTAACACAAGCAAATCAAGCATAATTTTCATGCATTATTGTTAGATTGGTCTTAAATTTTTTGAAAATTTAGCTGTCGAGGGTATGTTTGATACAAATCGAAAACTTTTGGGATAAAACTGAAACAAAATAAAATTTTGGAATATTTTTAAAACTTTGGTCAAACTTCAGAAACAAAAAATATACTTTACCCTATAATATATATTAATACTAGCAGATTATTGTTCGGTGTAAGTTAATTTGAATCTATATGTTAATTTATTGTTTGGTTTTTCATGTAACAAATTTTATCATAAGTTTTTTTTATATGCATGATCTTTCAATTTCAAGTGTGTGCTCATTTGAAGTTATTATCGATGAAGTAAAGCAAATTCTCATATTGATAATCTTGAAAACCTTAGATTAGAAGGATATGTCTATTATTTAATTAACTAAATTAGTTTTGGTAGTGAAATTTTTTAATTTTCTATTTTTGTAAAAATTTGCGGAGATCCGCAGAGACCCCGGTCTCCGGCGGATATGGGGTCCCTATTACCTGTCGCGAGGATGGGGCGAGGACGGGAAAATGTTATGGAGGACGGGGGGCAGGGGCATGTCCCCGCCTCCTTGAAAACCCGTTGCGATCCCTAATTGAACCAGTTTAATTAAATATAAAATAAAATTATTAAAAATTTAATATATAATTTTAAATATTTAAATTCAATAACTTTTAGACTAATAAAATTTAAAATTTTACAACTTTACATAATAACTTATTTATAATTTATCATCAAAAATTCACAAACAAATTCAAACATCAAAATTTATAGTTAAAGAAAATCAAAATGCACATAAATGATAAATACATAATGTTCTATCATTTAAAAAAAAAAACAAATAAATTTTAAATAAACAAAAGATATTACTCATTATAAACATCATTAAGTGTTCCGAATTATATCTAACAACAACACAAATTACATTTCAATCAGATTTTGAATATACGTTGATGGCATAAAAAAAACTTGTAAGATGATGATTAGCAACGTTAGTTAGCATGTAAATGATTTTTCTTATTAATAATAATAATAATAATAATAATAATAATAATAATAATAATAATAATAATAATAATAATAATTCACACAAAATTTAGTGTTATTGGGTTGTTAAAAAAGAAAGAAAAACTCTTTTTTTTTTTTAAATTAGATACTTTAATTTGAAACAAATTTTTATTATTTTAGAAATCTTCGACATGAATTAATCTCTTTGTAAAAGAAAATTAATGTCTTATAATAATATTTTTTAGAAATTTAATTACTTTATAATAAAATTTATTGAATATTTATTTGTCTAACACATATATGTTGAGTCTGAAAAGTTTTTTTATAAGTTATTGTGATGACAATCATTAGTTTTTTATAATTTAATTGATTGTGCTATAAAGTCTTCAGATTTAGAAATGACATTTATGTTGATTTTATTTGAAAAGATTCACTCAATTATAGCAAGAATTGAAGAGATGTATGTAACACCCTACCACACAGAGCTTTACGTTTAAGTCGTAAAACAGAGGTGGTGTGGTATTACGGCCTCTAAAATAAAATATATACATATAGTAGCAGAAAGAATATAATAACTAGGAGCCTTGAAAAACAGGTGAAACAAAATTCGCAAAATAAAAAGCACAACGCTCAGGAAACGAGATTACTTGCGTGCAAAGAAACCTAAAGATCATAGGTATAAATAAACAGAAAGAGAGGTTAGAGAGTCAAGGATACAAAATAACTAGCTCCTAACTCAGCCTGCGAAGCCAAGACTGACCGGAGAATATTTACATAGAGAGTCAAGGATACAAAATAACTAGCTCCTAACTCAGCCTGCGAAGTCAAGGCTGACCGGAGAATATTTACATACATATACATAACCCAAAAATCCAAAATACATAGATAAAACCCTAGCTCTCCTTAAACCTCTAAGAGGAACAAAATAAATAAGATATTCGAAAAGAAAGTTAAGTACATATATACATAAACTATACAACAAAAGAAACCTAGAAACCACTCCACTTTAGAAGTCCATACGCCTAGCGAGGTGCCTCTCGACCTGCATCTGAAAAACAACAACATAGTATGGGGTGAGAACCAGAGGTTCTCAACATGGTAAAGGTGCCACGCATATAAGATATAAGGTCCTGGGAATGCCAGAGGCAATCCTAGAATGCCGACACTCAGATTATAAAGCTTAAAAGTATTCAACGGAAGCCAAAACAAGGTGGTCTTCTAAGGATACCTAGGTCTAATTTAACTTAACAGTAACTCCAAATCTTTTCACCCTTCCTCCGTACCTCCATTTCCAATGACATTTCACAGACAGTTAAGCAGATAAAGACAAACACAAGTAGAGTACAAGTTCTGCAGTTAACAATTATACATCTAACATAGCAAGTACATTTAGGCACACCCAGTTAAAGCACAAACAAGTAATTCGAGCAATATGCATATGATGCATGCCTGTCCTATGGCTGATGAGTCTCATCTATCGGTTATCAAGCCAACCCGACAAGTCCGACTGCTAAACCTTTGGACTGTCCCCCGATGCGCATCCCCAAGAGTATATGCGTAGCTTTTTCTCATATTATAAATTGCTCAATGGGGGTCAACCTTCTCGGGAATTTAGAGTGCCCGGTCACATCTTACGTCGCAGGGTCAACAAAGTATCGAGTCTCAACCTAGAACACGTGGTGGCAAGCCACGATATTTTACCCAGAGAAACTTTTATCTCAGATAAATTAAATGTGTAAGCCTCATACATTTCAGAGTAATTGTAGAAATCAATCATTCAAGCCTTGGCATCATAAATCATTCAAGCATACACCTCATTCTTATATAACTTACCATTTTTAACCTTTACTTTATCCCCAAGTTACCTTAATTTCCTAACTCCATCTCATTATTAAGCTTTCTAACCAAGTTTAGAACTAACAATATGAAAATAGAGGTTCAGGAGGTCAAATTGACTTTGAAAACACAAAATAATGATTTGCTGAAAACAGGGGTATGCGTACGTGTTGAGTTAAGAAATTAATTAATAAAATTGATGATGACAAACATTTGATTAGTGGGCTAATCACCCAATTAGTTTTGATTATTTTTGATAAGTGATGCAGGCTAAAAAACAAGTGTTGCAGCAGCCCAACATCAAACAAAAGATATATGCCAATGGGCTGAATGGTAAGTGAAAATAAAGACAAGCCCAAGTCATTCATCTCAAGCAAAAAGTCTTCCAAGAAGCAAGACAAGGCACCAACGGGCTGAACTTGAGAAGAACCCGATCCAAGCCCAAATTGTTTTTCAATTCCCTCCATCTTGCCTTACCAGAAGCAACGTTCCTCTCCTCTCTAATCAAGTCAAATCAAAGCTTCAGAAAAGTAAAAAAAGAGAAAGAGAGAAAAAGCTTCTTCCCTAAGCTAGTAACCAAAGAAGCAAGAGAGATAAAGTTTAAGCTTGAAACACAGAAGCTAAAACAAAAAATCCAAACCAAATCAAGCTTAAGTTAAAGGTAATCCATCTCATCTTGCATGCATTAGATCTTCTTCTCTTCTTCCCAACTCTCTGCTCTATCCGAAAATGGCATTCAAGGGAAAGTTGATCTCTGCCCTATTCTGCTTCACATCTACGGTCACAAGTGATACTTGGGGACCAAGTAGTTTCTCAATGGCTAAGATCAAGTTGACCATGAGAAGATTTCTATGGTTACTGCTTTGTGGCTTTCGGTCAAGATGAAGGAGTCAGAAGCAAAGTTTCTACTCTAAGGTTTAATGTGAAAAAGTGAATCTGTGGGTTGGTGAAGCTCAAGGCTCAAGGTGTTGACCTTGGAAGAAGAACCCATCAACATGCAAGGAGATAAATGAAGCTTGTTGTTCATTTAGAAGGTAAGGAGAGAAAACCAGAGTGAGAGAACAATGTTCTGTTAGGAAGTTTCTCTACTTGGATAATGCTCTCTTTCAAAGAAGCATTCGGCCAATACTGAAGAACTGCATCTAAGGTTTGCGAATCTGGTTTTGCACATAGCAAAGAGGCTGATGATGAAGTCAATCTCCTTCATGTTTTACTGATTGTAATGTACTTTTCTAAGTTTATCTTTCTGTAATTTCTTGTGAGAAAAGGCATTGTGAGAAAGCTCAAGTAAAAGCCATGAGTGGAAAAAGGCTGAGTGAAATACTTGAGAGAAAAGCCTAGAGTTTATTTAAGATTTCTTTAGGTATGTTTATGTCTTGAATCTTGTACCTGTAAGGTATCCCTTTCTTAGTTGGGTTAGCACTAAGAGGAATAGTTAGGTATTAGCATAGCCAATATCAAGTTAGGTTAGAACTTGAGTGTGAAAGGATTAGGTCAATCCTGTGAAATTGGTGTATGTAATACTGTTAACTATAGTGAAATTCTTCCATAGTTGTGGAGGAGACTGGATGTAGGTTGCATAACACAAGGCAACCGAACCAGGATACATGCTGGTGTTAGCTTTTCTCTTCTCTGCTGAATTCTGTTTTCTGATATTCATGAGACAAAAATAAATTGTCTCATAAATTTCCGCTGCTGAGTTCAAACAGAACCTGAATTGAAAGTGTGTTTTAAAAGGGTAATAACAGCAACTAAAAGGAAGGCATAGATTCAACCCCCCCTTCTCTAAGCCTACCACAACCTTCAGTACGCACTAACCTCATTTTGGCCAAGACGCGTATGCATGCACCTGTCTGCGTACGCATGCATGCTGGACAGAATTGAACGCATGCGTATGGCTCCTGTATGCGTACGTGAAACACCCTTTTTTTAGGTGCTATGCATACGCATGCACATGTATGCGTATGCATAGGTACCAAACAAAATGTAATCAATACGTATAAGGGTGTATGCGTACGCATGCAAGGCTTTTTAGCCAAATATTTGGCTAAGTCTGAAATTTGCAGAATTTCAATTTAAAACCTCAAACTTCCAACGCGCATAACTTTTTTGTTTTAAAACATTTTTACCCAATTTTCATACAAAAAAAGTTTGAAACCATTTGGGGGTCTGGAAGCCAAGGTATGGCTTACCAAAGTTTGGCCAAAAACCAATTTTTACACAAACCTCAAAACCTCCATTTTCTTTTAAAACTCACTCCAACTCAACTCATCATACCTATAATCATCAATACAACATATCTGTAACAATACCACAACAATCTTCATAATCCTACCATTTCTCAACTCAACAACATCATACTTCAACCTCTCAATACATCAATAGGATATCATTTTACTTATTCAACATATATATGCATACACATAACATCATCAATTCATCATTCATAGTTCATCCAACAAGCACCCAATTCATGTCACAATTCTTACCAAGGTTACTAAGCATTAAGTATACTCATATGTTCCAACCTAATCTATGGTCATCTAGCCTAAGTTTTCACAGAACATTATATATTAAACACGTGAAACCCAAACCATACCTTGGCCGATTTTCACGTATTGATCAAGGTAGAACACCAAAGACACACACACACAGCCCCACATGTCCAAAATCACCAAGCTTTGGCACCAATCCTCCACCAAGCCTCCAATGTCCACAATTCAAGTTCCAATATATATATGTACACCTATTTTCCATATATCATACATACATACTTAAAATTTAGAATTTAACATACTAAAACCAAGAATTGGCTAGATTTAGAGACCTCACCGTACCCACAGATCAAGAGAGCCAAGTTCGACGAATTTCGCAAGCTAATTCGAACCTAGAGAACCAAAATCAACAAATTCTTCAACTTGGGCACTCACAATTTTCAAAAATTAAGGGGTAGAAGAACTGGATGATAGAGTAACTTACCTATAAAATTGTTCTGGTAGATTCGTAGAGCTTGGCGTAGTGGACGCGTGGCCACAAACAGTGCGGCGACCGGAGCTCGGATGGAAAAGTTATGGTGGATTAAAATGAAGGTTAGGATTTGAGAAGCTTTTCTCTTCCCCTTTTCAAAGTTGCAGCGTGAATCTTCTTTTCGGGAAGAAGGAGACGCTGAGTCTCTAATTAATGAGGGCTTGGTTGGGTCCACGGGTCCGGTTCAGATTTGGTTCGGCCCGTTCAGCCCAATTTTGGGCTAAATTCTTTGAAATTAGTGTCAAAATTCTCGTTTTGATGAGCTCTATTCTAATTTAAAGTAAAATTCACATTTTTAATTTTTCGTTATTAAAATTTAATTTATTAACTAATTATTTACTAATTTTACGGAATTTACAGTATGGTTGCTGTCAAATAAAAAGGGAAAACAATAATGACAATCATGATGAATTTGGACAGCAACGGCTATCAGGCAGAATAAAGTACAAATATGATCATGTATGGAAACAATCAAGGACCGAGAATATGAGATTGAAGTAAATATAAAAGGAAGAGCTGTTGGTGCCCAAAGGAAGCAACGACCCTGCCTTCAATGCAAAAATTAATTTGCTGCAACAATTAGTACCCTTAAAGTTTTGATTACAAGAAGAAGAACCAAGTTTGAGGCATCTCAAGGAGAAAAATTCAAAAATCAAATGCTGCATACTGAACATGCTTCTTCTTCATTTGAGTCCCATTTGATATTCAGTTAATTGAGTCTTCTTAGAAAACAAAAAGGCATATGTTTTATTGTGAGATTATGTGGTAAAATCCTATGAGTGACGAAGTCTTTATCTAGAAAGAAACACAATATAGTTTCGGTTTGAGTGTGTTCTTGTTTTAGTTTGGTGTAACAATTCGAATTTTTATAAAATTAAATAATGAGTTATCTATAATTTATTATAATTGTTAATGATTTAATTTTAAGAAAATTATTTTATTAAAAATAATTAAATAGAGTAGGAGATAAGTTAATTTTAAATCAATTAAGATTTTTATGTAATTTTATTATAATTGAATATTTATATAATTTAAAATTAAAATTCTAATAATGGAAAAAATAATAAAAATTTATATGATTTAATTTAGATAATTGATATTTTGAATTTAAACTGTACTTTATAGAACGTGATTAATATGTTCATTTTATAAATAAAATTAGAAATAATTATTTGAACTCGGTGATATATTAATAAATGGTGTTCTTAAATATTTTTAATGGAGTACATTTGGTTTTAAAATTATTATTCTATCCATCAATTTGATCAAAATATCTATTCTATCCATATTCCTTTATAAAAACTTAACCCTAACCCTAAATTTCCAAATCAGAAATCCTAATTACCAATTCCTAACCCTAATTTTACTAACCCTAACAACTGCCAAATCCCCCTTCAACGTAACCCATACTTCAGAAATGGAAAATCAGAGAGGGAGAATGTGGAACCAGAGTGTGAACTAGGGGAGGGGAATTGGAGAAGAGGGATGGCGCCTCAGGGCTTGGTGCCGCTGCTGAGCTGTCGTTGCAGAAAAGAAAGGGAACCAAACGCGACACATGGAGGAGAGGGAGGATCCGCCGTTGAGCCACGCCCCATCGTTGTCGTTCGTGCGTTGCCGTTGCTGTTCGCTGAGGGTGAGACACGAGGAGAGAGAGATGCACGAGCTGACGGGAGTTGGAGGAGTCCACCATCTGGGCCATCATCGGAGGAAGCTGCTGTTGCTAGGGCTTGTTGGGGAGAGCGTTGCTACTGCTGCCGGGGAGGCTGCCACTATCGTCGGAACGCTAACGCGAGAAAGGAGGAGAACAAGGCTGTCTCATTGCCGTTGATTGGAAGTTACTGTTGTTGACGGGATAAATAGAACGTGAAGAGGGAGGAGAAACTCGCAGAGGAGAGGGAGGCTTTGCCGCCGCACCGTTGATCACTGGGGAACACCGCCATTGACGCCGAAAAATGCCACTGTCGGAGCCACTGTTCTTTGTTCAGCTCAGCTCCGCCCCTGTTTCTGCTACTGTTTACGCTGGCTCAGTCACTGCCGCCATAACCCCATCTCGGATTTCTTCTAATTTTGACACTTGGAGATAGGGACTTTATTTTTAAAGTTTAATGGTTTTAATTTTAGAATGCCTACAAAGTTAATTGGATCATTGCAAATAGTTAATAATGGTTAAGAATTAATTAATTGATGTGAATGGCTTGAAATGTGTTTGAGAATAGTTAGCTGTTGTGATTATTTTGAGTTATGATTGAAATTAGACGCGGTTGTGAATGGTGATTAATTTGGTATTATTTACTAAATTGAGATATAATGAGTTAATTATTGAAATACTGTCTTTTTCTTTGGTGTAAGATCTGGTTGAAGCTCAGGTTGGTGCTTCATTTTCTTTGGCGTAAGATCTGGTTGGTTCATATTGTCTTTGTCTTGGTCTTGGCATTGGTAATTGTAATCTTGAATTGGATATGGTGAAATTCTATCATTATTGTGGTGGAGATGATAAGTGGATATCTTATACGCTTTTTCATAGCATTTTCATAGTGTTTTTAGTTCGATTTTATTGATTTTCATTAAGTTTAGTATGTTTTAGTGCAAAAATTCATATTTGGATGCTACTTTGAGTTTTTGTATTTTTCCTATATTTTTTTGGGGATTTTTGGGCAAAATTAGCGAGATTTGCAAAGTCTTGTTCAGAGATGAAGAAAGGATAGTAGATTCTGTCAAATCCTGACCTCTGTGTATTTGAATATGCATATTTTGAGCTACAAAGGTCCAATTGACACATTCTCAATAGCGTTGAAAAGCTAACTTCCAGAGCTTTCTAGAAATATATAATAGTCTATACTTCTTTTCCATAATCATGTCCCAAAAGTGGCGTTGAACGTCCACATCTGGAGTTCAACGCCTAAGAAGGACCAAGCCCAGCGTTGAATGCCCAAGACTGGCGTTCAACGCCAGCCAGGGACCAGAAGACAGCACGTTCACCCCCTAACTGGTGTTCAATGCCACTTTTCTAAGTTGAACCCTAGGCTTGGACAAACACAAGACCAAAGTGGGCCCAAAATAGATTTTAGCCCTCCTTAGCTTATCTAGTCTTATCTTTGTACTTTTTAATTTTAAATTAACATCTTTTAGGGTTAGCATCTCCTATATAAGGATGAGATCACTTAGGTTTATACGTCAACTTCTATCATACTTTACATCTAAGTTTTCTCTGTAAATTATGAGCAACTAAACCTCCTAGGTTAAGGTCAGGAGCTCTGCTAATTTCTATGGATTAATAATATTACTTTTTCTATTTCAATATATGTTTGATTCCATTCTATGATGTATTGTCGTTCTTCATCCAAATGAGACTGGGTATGTCCCTTCTCTACATGAGTTCTTGTGATACCGGGAAAAGTTCACTTGAGCTAAAGCTTGAGAATACATCACCTGAACCAATAATTCATCTGGGCTAATTGAGGATATGTGACATATAATCCGGTTAGTTATGGGTGATGAGGTTCGTGTGGCGCTAAGGGTAGAATCATTGAGCTTCATTCTTCGATCCGAAAGATCTGACCTTATCTGTGGCATTTTAAGTAGGATCAACAAAGAAGAGTGAATTGCGCGGGCTTCATCCTCGTTCATATTGAATGACCATTGACAATGGCATTTGATATGAATAAGGGAAGATTAACTTGATGAAAGGACATGAGTTAATGACTTACAGTGTTGTCATAGAACGAATCATTCATTGTTGAAGTGGTATATAAGAAGTATTACTCCAGAAAGATAAAGCATCTCCAAAGCCTTAACTGATTTCTTATTATTGTTTTTACGTAATTCTTTATTGCTTTCCTTATTATTTTGTTCTATGCGCCTACAACAACAACCACTATCTTTCTATTCACCTGACTAAGATCTGCAGGATAACCATTGCTTGCTCAATCCAACAATCCTCGTGGAATCGACCCTTACTCACCTGAGGTATTACTTGGACGACCCGATGCACTTGCCGGTGAAGTTGTGCGAGTTCAATTTCGCGCACCAAATTTTTGGTGTTGTTGCCTGGGATTGTTCGAGATTGACCACTACCGGTTGTCTTGCTCCTTAGATCAGAAACACTAGGAGCACTATGAATCTAGCGAGCGAAGCACAAACCAGGAAAACATGGGGATCGTATACAGATCCCACTCCTGACTTCTATGGAAGAAACATTAGTGTGCCCCCTATAGGAATGAACAATTTTGAGCTCAACCCGAATTTGATCACTCTTGTGCAAAACAACTGTCAGTTTCATGGGCACTCGCAGGAGGATCCCACCAAATTTATTTCTAACTTTACAAATCTGTGACACTATAAAGACCAATAGAGTGGATCCTGACGTCTACAGGCTGCTACTCTTTTCCTTTGCTATGAGAGATCAGGCTAAGGACTGGCTGGGAGAACAACCTAAGGAAAGCCTGAACACCTGGAGTAAAGTAGCCGACAAGTTCCTGAACAGATACTTCCCCCCAAGAAAGCTAACAAAATTAAGAAAGGACATTCAGGTCTTCGAACAAGAGGAGGGCGAGTCTCTCTATGATGCCTGGGGGAAATACAAATCAATGCTCCGAAAATATCCAGTTTAGTTGTTCACCCACTGGGTTGAGTTGGACATCTTTTATGATGGACTCCTTTATGCAGCCCAAATGTCCCTGGATCATTCTGTAGGTGGCTCCTTATGTGATCTTGGAGCAAGTATCAACCTCATGCCATCATCATTAATGAACAAGCTCCAGATCCAGGAACCTAAGCCTACATGCATCTGCCTTCAGCTTGCTGATGGCTCCATTAAGATCCCATCAAGGGTGGTTGAGGATGTGATTGTCAGGGTTGGACCTTTTATGTTTCCCACAAACTTTGTGATCCTAGACATGGAAGAAAACATGAATGCCTCCATTATCCTAGGAAGATCTTTCCTGGCTACAGGGGGATCCATCATTGACGTTCAAAAAAGGGAAGTAACACTGAGAATCGACAAGGATGAGTTCATATTTAATGTTGTCAAAGCCATCCAACATTCTGACCCCCAAGAGGAATGCATGAAGATTGATGTCATAGAACCCCTGGTTGAAGAGGTACGTGAGATTGAAAGACTTAAGGGAGAGTTGGATAACATTCTTGAGGATGCCACGCTGGAACTGGATGCACCAAAAGATCAGGAGGAAACACTAACCACCCCCAAGGTGGAAGATGAACCTCCTAAAGTTAAGCTTAAGCCGTTGCCACCATCCTTAAAGTACGTATTCTTAGGAGATGGTGACACGTATCCAGTCATCATAAGCTCTGCCGTAGAGCAGCAGGAAGAAGAGGCACACATTCAAGTGCTCAAGGCCCACAAGACAGCTATCAAATGGACCATAAGTGACTTAAAAGGAATCAATCCAACTCGATGTATGCATAAAATCAGACTTGAAGATGACGCTAAACCTGTGGTGCAACCACAGAGGTGCCTGAATCCAGCTATGAAGGAAGTGGTCCAAAAAGAGGTTACAAAGTTGTGGGAGGCTGAGATTATATACCCCATTTCAGATAGTCCTTGGGTAAGCCTTGTACAAGTAGTTTCCAAGAAAGGCAGGATGACAGTGATCCACAATGAAAGAAATGAGCTGATTTCTACCAGAACTGTCACAGGATGGCGTATGTGCATTGATTATAGAAGACTCAACAGCGCCACAAGAAAGGACCACTTTCCCTTACCTTTCATAGACCAAATGCTGGAGAGGCTGGTTGGCCATGCATTCTACTGCTTCCTGGATGGCTACTCGGGCTAGAATCAAATTGCAGTAGACCCTCAGGACCAAGAAAAGACAGTGTTCACATGTCCCTATGGAGTGTTCGCCTATAAAAGTATGCCTTTCGGCCTATGCAATGCACCAGCAACCTTTCAAAGGTGTATGCTCTCCATCTTCTCAGATATGGTGGAAAAATTCTTGAAAGTATTCATGGATGACTTCTCTATTTTTGGTGATTCCTTTTACTCTCACTACAAAAAATGAGGTTTAAAATGACATTTATATTACGGCGGTTCTTTAAAACCGTCGTAATATTCAAGTATTATGGCATTTTATGATGCTTCCATAATTAATTTAAATAAAATAGCAATTTTTGGTAATTTTGGCGGTTAAAACTGCCATTATCAGAGCACATTGTGAAAAAAAAATCCCAAACGAAGGAAAACCCAAATATCTTAAATTGAATGTGTTCCCCCAACATGGAAAACCCTAACACGCGTTGTCACCACCGTCAAATCCAAAAACGACGATCTGTGCTCTGCTCCGGCAACGTTTTGCACCAGGGAATGCTCCGGCAACGATCTGCTCCGGCAATGATCTGCTCCAGCGAATGCTCCGGCGATGATTTTCTCGGCGTTCTCCTCTGACGAGATTGTGTGATGTGAACTGAAACGCTATCTCCAGCGACGATCTCCTCTGGTGGCGAGTTTTCCTCCTTTAGCGAGCTTCTATGATTTGGATTTGATATGAAGATTGCTGCTCATCTCATCATCGTCATTCATCTCTGCGCTATCACAAGCAACACTGTTTTCAATCTGGCTCATCTCCTTGCCGTGGCAAGCAACGCCGTTGTTGCTGCCTTCATCAAGCTCTTACAGTTTGGTTTCGCGATCTCTATCACTTCTAATAGGTAACTCTTCATTTTTTTAGATCTACTTCATGCTCTAGTACGAAGAAACAAAGAATGCTGGTTCTGTTTTTATTATTGTGTTTTTAACTTTCATTGATCTTTTGTGATGTTGTTGTTGTTAGCTTGTTACTGCTGCCTTTCCTGTTGTGTTGTTGTTTTTTTGCTTCTGATTTTATTTAGTTTGAGACCTAATATGTTCTATTGAACTGATTAATCTGTATCATTTGTCCGAAATTAGTACAAAACATGGCGTGTGTGTATTTTCTGATGTAAGTGTTTGAATGATGGTTAAATGCAATAATGAAGAGACACAAAGCACTGCTAATCTGTTCCATGAATGTTGTGTTAATGTTTGAATGATGTAAGTGTGTATTTTGGCTTTCAATTTTTAATTTTCTTGCTGATGCAGAGGTATATAAAAGATCATAAAGGTGTTTGAACAATTTTTCTTCTGGATTGGAGGCTTTTGCCCCTTAGAAATTCTAAAGGTGATGCTTACTATCTAGTTAAATAAAAGATGTTGAGAAAGCTTCCTCATTGTGAATGAGAGCACCAGCTTTGCATGTAAATGGTGATATGATGCATTATTAATAATTAAAAAAAAAACGTTTAGATTGCAGATTCTGGTCCCTAGGATTGAAACCATGACAGAGCAACAAAGGTCAAACATAAGCAACCTTGGAAAATCTTGTCAGCAAGCAGAAGATACTCTTTCACAAGGCATGGACAAACTTCAACAAATGGTTTTAGAATCTGTAGTAGCAGGACAACTTAAAGAACAAACTAACACTCCAAACATGTCTACTGCAATGGAGAGATTGGCAGGTCTAGTGAGCTTTGTGAACCAAGTAAGAAATTTACTTCACTTTCTTGAAGGAAAAGCCGTTAGTTATATTCAATTTAACTTTCACCGGTTTATTATTTTACCGCTATGTCAGTGACAGTAATGATTGAACATAATTCTGCAATAAAGAATAACCCAATTTGATTTCAACAAATTTGTTTTAGAAGTGATGAAACCAGGAAACAATATAGTGTTGTTCTAACTCATGTTACTTAAAGGAAAAGAAAACAAACAAAAGAAGGAAATGAAAATCTTCATTCACTAACTTGAAGATTGAGCACTAGAAAATTGAAGGAAACTTTACTATGTTTGAAACTTGACAAGATTGTCATTTATATGCTCATACCTTACAAAGGCGCCATGATGCTTCACTCCCTCAAACCCGTGAAGCAGTTCAGCTACCACGTTTGCTCCTTCGCTATCTACAGCCACGACATGTCTCGCCAGATCGAGACTCACCACTACTGCTCCCGCCTCAACCAGGACTTCCTCCAGTGCGCTGTCTATGACTTTGACGACGCCAATGCCCACCTCCTCGGTCTAATTACTCCCTCACTTCCCATGCATCATGCATGCATGTTTCTTCTTGTTATTTAAACTTACTCGCTCACTCCATATGAATGCGTGCCAGGTGTGGAGTATATCATTTTTGATAGGATCTTTGAAGATCTGCCTGACGAGGAGAAGAAGCTTTGGCACTCTCATGCTTATGAGGTTTTTCACTTTCATTCTCTATTTTTATTTTTTTTTCCTGTGTCATAAATATTTTATCTTAGACTGATTTGGATGGTGCAGGTCAAGTTGGGTCTATTAATAAGCCCAAGAGTTCCAGAGATGATTGCCATGCCTGAGCTTGAAAACCTTGCTAAATCCTATGGAACATTCTGGTGTACTTGACAGGCCGACAGAGGTTAACAATCTTTGCGTTATTATATTATAGGAGTTTAATTAAGCTTAGTTTTGTGTGTTATTATTGGTGCAGGAGATAGGGTTCCACTGGGTGCACCAGCACTAATGATGTCACCACAAGGGGTGAAGCCTGGGCTGGTGAGGGCAAATCTGGTGCATCAGAGGGATGCAAAGTATCATGTTTCCTCAGACAGCTATAAGACCTTAGTTAAGCGCGTTGTACTTTCAAATATTATGGTGCTAAACATTTAATTTATATGTATTTCTTACACATGATAATGCTTTTTGTTTCCATGTTAGATATATCTTAAGTACAAGACACCAACACATTTTGTTCTGATTCTGAATACTGGACATATCACACAATTAACCTAAATAGATGATGATTCTTTGGTGCTTATTATTATAACCACTGCATGTTCATCATTGTGAAATTTTGAAATTCAAAACTAGCTTAGCTCCCAACATGAATCCAGCAAGGACATGCTTTCTTTGTTTTCTTTATATAGAGTAATCGTGAAAAGAAAATTGTTCATTGTGAGGGGAACATATATTGAACTTATAAGAGGTTCCTCTGTTAATTGATAAGATGATTGATTCAAGTGTTTGTGTCTTCAAAAATTGACTTATAAAAAAGGCTATTTTAGTATTTGTTAGTTCAAGCTAAGGACCAGCCTGTGTAATATTTTCATGTTCTTGTTATGCTTTGGTATTTTATGGAGCTGATGAAAGTGCCAAGAGTGGAGGTAAAATTAAGAGTGTTCTCTTTCAAGATTCAGTTTGGGACTCAGGTTTGCTAATTCTCAAGGTGTTTTATCTGAATTTGTTTTCAATTTGGTTTTTCTTGTTTCACTTCACTTTATTTTTTCCACTTGATACAGGCTGAAGAATTCAAGAGGAGTTTAAACACTGTGAACTCTGCCTGTGATGAGGTACTTGATATTTAAGTGAAATAAAAAGTCACACTTGACAAGATTAATTAAAATAAAAAGACTAAAACATTCATTCCCTACAACATTTAGAAAATGTTAATTAAATATCACAAAAGAAAATTGGAAAAAGTTAATTCATGTACCACTGTGTGCGTTAATTGACCAACGTGCTAAAATGGTCATTCATTCTTTATTGGGGAAAAAGACAGGACTAACGACGTATCTATATTTGTACTTTGTACATAACAGCACCTTAGATTTGATTTTTTTTTCATGGAGCTAACTGTTTCTTTCTTTTAAAATAAAAGAAGATATCTTAAATGTAAAATCCAATTCATTAATTAGTAATTACTTTAGAATATATAGTCATCAATGATGATCAGTTTATGAAAATCTATCTAATGAATTATATTAGAGATATAGCTATTCTTCTCTAATCTTCGATCTTCTGCTCGAATTCACTCTAGTTTTTTATCTCTTCACTCTTTGAACTCACGATTTCATCAATAATCATTCATATGTCTCCTCTTATTTACTAGAAATAATTTCATGACATGGTATCAAAATTTACATGGTTGAAAGGTTTAACAGTTCTATTTTGCTATTCAACAGTTCACTTCTGATAATGATTATGTCCTTCTTCTTTTATTTCATTTGATTTGATATAATTTGGTACTTCTAATGTTGCTGGTAATTTTCAATTTTTTATAATTTTGTGCAGCACTTACATCACTCATTATTTTGTGCAGCAAGTAGGATTTATATAGCAAGAGTACAATCTTAGTTGATGTAGAAAAGATTAAGCCATACTATCAGAGAGAAGACGAGCACTTGAATTTGAGAATCTTCAGTCTCTTCTTATTGAATATGCTGAATTGACAATGGATGATATTATAGAGGTAAGTTTTAATTAATAACAATTTCATTTATATTGTGACCTGTTGCCTTCTTGGGCAATATGATGATGAATTGAATTTTGAATTAGGCAAATATTGGTTCTGATACTCCAAGAGACAGCTATTAGTTCAGACATTAGGAAATATTAGGACTAGTTCAGACACTTGAGGTTCTGTAAGTAATTACCTCATATTTTAGTTTTTAATAAATTTTCTCGACTCTTTCTACCAATCTAATTTTATTTTTTCTCTTTATATTATTTGACTAGTTATATATTGTTTCTAATGACATCTTTTCATTGTTATAATTTCAATTTATAACAGCCGGCTTGATAGAAATTTTCTGACAGGAGAGGTTCCTACAAATTTTTGTAAGGGATGAGTTTGGATAATAAAGTTAGAGTGTTTGAGTAAGAAAAAAAGATGTTGGAGCAAGTTTCTAGGATGAAACTCACACAAGAGACCAAAAAACTAAGGCAGGCTTGTTTTAAAGTTAATTAGAAAAGGAGGAAACTTTTGGCCTCCAAATCTTATTCATCATCACTTAGCTAAGCTACTTGTCTTGTATATTCATATTCTAAGTAGTACAAACATCACTTATTAGATGGTTTAAATACATTATTAAATATTAACATAGTTTAGGGAACTGGATGGTAGATTTGATTGATTAGTGTTTATTGCAATGCTTGTATTTTGGTAAATTTAGTAAGACAAGGTTTTGTATAGGAGTTATTACTTTTGATTTTCAATAATAAAAAATTATATATTATATTAATATTTTGTTTACGAGTTATATAATATTTCATTTATAGATTATGATTTTTTGCTATTGTTAAATTTTAATCACAATTATTTATTTAACGCGATAAAAATGACAGTAAAAATTATTTTTTTAAACGATAAAAAATGTCACTATCAGGGTAAAACGTCGGTTCAAAAATGCCATTTTAACCAACAAAAATGCTACTGTCAGGGTAAAAATGTCGGTACAAAAATGCCGTTTTAACCAATCAAAATGCCACTGCCATTTTAACCAACCAAAACGCCACTCTGTCAGGGTAATAATGGCGGTTCAAACCGCCGTTTTAACCTATCCAAAAATCGCCATTTTAACCCTGGAAATAATGGCAATTTGAACCGCCGTTTTAACCTATTCAAAAACTGCCGTTTTAACTTAGGAAATTGTGGTGATTTTCAGAAAACCGTCATAATAACCAGAATGACGCCTAGAATTACGTCATTGTACGAAACCGCCATTCTTGGTAATAATGGCGGTTCAAACCGCCGTAAATGCCAAAAAAACTGCCGTTTTTCCCAAAATTTTTTGTAGTGTCTTGCCTTAACCATCTCGCCCTGGTGCTAAAGCGATGCCAAGAAACAAACCTGGTTTTAAATTGAGAGAAATGCCATTTCATGGTTACTGAAGGGATTGTTCTTGGGCACAAGATTTCATACAAAGGAATAGAGGTTGATCAAGCTAAGGTGGAAATAATTGAAAAAATACCACCACATACTAATGTTAAAGCCATCCGAAGCTTCTTATGCCATGCAGGTTTCTACAGGAGGATTATCAAAGACTTTTCCAAAATTGCAAAACTCCTGTGCAATCTTCTAGTTGCAGACACACCTTTTGTTTTTAGTGAGGATTGCTTGCATGCCTTCAAAACTTTAAAGGCAAAACTTGTCACTGCCCCTGTCATTTCTGCACCGAACTGGACCCTACCATTCGAGCTAATGTGTGATGCCAGTGATTATGCCATAGGAGTAGTTCTGGGGCAGCGACATGATAAGCTTCTGTACATCATTTATTATGCTAGTCGCATTCTAAATGATGCTCAAAGGAACTATACCACTACTGAAAAGGAACTAGTAGCAGTTGTCTATACAATTGATAAGTTCAGATCTTATTTGATTAGTTCAAAGGTCATTGTTTACACTGACCATACTGCTCTCAAGTACCTCCTAACCAAATAGGACTCTAAACCAAGGCTAATCAGATGACTACTCCTTCTTCAAGAATTCGACATTTATATCAGGGACAGAAAAGGATCAGAAAACCAAGTGGCAGATCAATTATCCCGAATTGAGCCTGAAGCAGGGACGCCTCTGTCCATCACTGAGGTATCCAAGTCTTTCCCTGATGAGCAGCTTTTTGCAATCTAGAGAGCACCATGGTTTGCAGATATTGTGAACTATAAAGCCATGAAGTTCATTCCAAAGGAGTACAACAGACAGCAAGTGCGCAAACTTTTGAAATTCCTTCAAAAGTACATCTTTAGTAGATTTGGTGTCCCACGAACACTGATCAGTGACGGAGGCACTCACTTCTGTAACAGACAACTTGACTCCTGATGAGCGGATATTTTATACATTTTTTGACATCATTTTCATAATGTTTAGTTATGTTTTGTTTATGTTTTATTATGTTTTCATAGGTTTTAGTGAAAAATTCATATTTTTGAATTCTACTTTGAGTTTGCGTATTTTATGATGATTTCAAGTATTTTCTGGCTAAAATTGAAGAGTTTTGGCAAAGTCTGATTCAAGGAAAGCATAGCAGATGTTGTCAGATTCTGACCTCCATGCACTCAAACGAGAATTTCTGGAGCTACAAAGGTCTAAATGACGCGTTTTCAACGGTGTTGAAATGCTAACTTTCAGAGCTTTCCATAAATATATAATTATTTATACTTTTCTATGAAAGGACTTGCCCATTTTGGGTGTTGAACGCCAAGGAGCTACCCCCTAGCTGGCGTCAAACACCCCAAAAGAGATCCAAAGCTGGCGTTGAACGCTAACCACCCCCTAATGGGCGTTCAACGCCCACCAAGAGCAGAAGGTAGCACGGTTCACTTCTCATTCCTCAAAGTGGACGCCAAGCTCAGCCTAAGTACTCAACCAAAGTGGGCCTAAGGATGGATTTTGCACCTCTAGTCTATTCTATCATATTTTTGTACTTCTTAGTTAGATTAGTATATATAGAACAAGGATCACCCTTGTTCAGGACCTTATGCCATATTTTCAAATTTACATTACTACTTTCTGTAAGCTATGAGCCACTAACCTCCTAGGTTAAGGTTAGGAGCTCTGCTGATTTTTATGGATTAATAATATCATTGTTCTATTTCAACCTATGCTTGATTCTATTCTAAGATGTATCTTCGTTCTTCATCCTAATGAATTGGGAGTGTAACTTGACCGTCATCCCTATTCTACATGGGTTCTTGCGAGTTCTTGACGGGATAGTATTGAACCACAAGCTTGATTATACATCTCTTAGACGGCTAATCCACGACTTCGTTGGGGACTTGGAGACATCAGTTCAGCCGAGGTATGGGGCGATTAGAGCCTTTGTGGTATCGGCTAGAATCATAAAGCAGTATTCTCTGATCCGAAAGATCCGATCTTGTCTGTAGCATTTTTGAGTAGGATCACCAAGGGAATGGACTGCAGGAGCTTTACCCCCGTTCAGATTGGATGACCACTGACCTAGCGTTTGATCTGAAGTAGAGGAGATTAATGACCACTGACCTGGCGTTAATCATTTACAGAAGGAGGAAGTATCTCTGAAGCCTCATCCATTCTCTCATCACTGATTTCACACCAATTAAGTAATTCTATCTTTATTCCGTTTTTATACGTTTTTCACAAAAACTATCTTTTCTAATCGCCTGACTAAGATCTACAAGATAGTCATTGCTTGCTCAATCTGACAATCTCCGAGGGATTCGACCCTCACTCACTTGAGGTATTACTTGGACGACCTGGTGCACTTGCCGGTCTATCTATGTGAAACTTGCGGAGTTCAATTTTGTGCACCAAGTTTTTGGCGCCATTGTCGGGGATTGTTTGAGTTTGACAAACTACCGGACTATCTTGTTGCTTAGATTAGGTACTTTAAGGTTTAGTAGATCTTTTAATTGTGTCTTTTGTTTTCTTTTTCAAAATCCATCTTTTCTTTGTCTTTTGGTTGAGTCTAGTGTCAATTTTTAAGTTTGGTGTCTTTTGTGTGTTCTTTATTTTCCTTAAATTTTTGAATTTGCTCTTGAGTGTTCTTCTTGGTATGCAAGTTGTTCTTGTTTCTTTTCTTTGTTTGATCTTAAAATTTTTAAGTTTGGTGTCTTTTGGTGTTTTTCTTTCTAATTTCCGAAAAACTAGTGTCTTTGATCTAAAAATTTTAAGTTTGGTGTCTTTTGGTTGTTTTTCTCTTTCTTCATTAATTCGAAAAAAATAAAAAAAATGTTTCTTTTATCTTTATTCAGAATTTCGAAAATCTTGTTTCCTTTTTTTTTTATCTTGATTTAAAAAATTTTTAAATTTGGTGTTTTCTTGTTAGTAAGGTTCAAATTTTGAATTTCAAATCTTATCTTTTCAAATCTTTTTCAATTCAATATCTTATCTTTTTTATCTTTCTTTGAATTTCAAAAATCCTATCTTATCTTACTTTAATTTCAAATTTTAAAATTCAATTTCAAAATTCAAAATTTAAAATTTAAATTTCAAAATCAAATCTTTTTCAAATATTTATCATATCTTTTTGCTTTAAGTCCTTCCTATCTTATCTTCTTTTTAAATTTAAAACTTTTAAAGTCCAAGTCTTTACTTTCTTTTAAAAATTAAATTTCAAAATCAAATCTTTTAATTTGTTTTCAAATCTTGTTAGTTGGTTAGTTACTTGTTTTATCTTATTCTAAATTTGAAAGTTTAGTATCTCTCTAATTCTTCTTTCTCTCTCTTATATTTTCAAAAACTTTCTACTTCTTTCTCTCTCTACTTTTTCAAAAATTCTTACCTCTTTCTCTCACCTCTATTTAAAAAAATATCTTCTTTTCCTTTTCTATTTATTTTTCAAAAACTCTTTTAATTTAAAAGATATCTTTCTTTTCTTTTCCCCTCTTCTAACTCTCTCACAAAGGACCTCTATACTTTAACATAAAGAATCCTTTTTCTTCTCTTCTTGCATTCTTCCTTCTCGTTTATGAGCAGGAATAGGGATAAAGAACCTCTGTTTGTTCCTGACCCTGAACTTGAGAGGACTCTAAGGAGGTGTTTACAATAAGTTAGAGCACAACACTCCAGAGAAAATCTCACAGAGCTTTTCGAACAAGAAGCTGAAAATACAGACATGGCCGCCAATCTTAATGGTGGAGAACACGCAAGGAAGGTCCTAGGTGACTTTACTGCACCCACTTTTGACTTCTATGGATGAAGCATCTCTATACCTGCTATTGGTGCAAATAACTTTGAGCTGAAGTCTCAACTGGTCACTTTAGTTCAACAGAACTGCCAGTTTCATGAACTTCCATAGGAAGATCCCAACATATTCATCTCTGATTTCTTACAGATCTGTGATACTGTCAAGACTAACGGAGTGGATCTAGAAATTTATAATCTTATGCTTTTTCCCTTTGCTATAAGGGGACATAGCTAGGTTATGGCTGGATTCCCAATCGAAGAAAAGCCTAAACTCTTGGAAAAAGGTGGTCAATGCATTTTTGACCAAGTTCTTTCCACCTCAGAAGCTGAGCAAGCTCAGGGTGAAAGTTCAGACCTTCAAGCAAAAAGAGGGTGAATCCCTCTATGAGGCCTGGGAGAGGTACAAGCAATTGATCAGAAAGTGCCCTCCTAACATGATTTCGGACTGGACCATGCTAGATATCTTCTATGATGGTGTTTCTGAGATGTCAAAGATGGCATTGGACCACTCTACTGGTGGTTCAGTCCACTTGAAGAAAACGCCTGAAGAGACACAGGAACTCATTGACATGGTTGCTAACAGCCAATTCATGTACACTTCTGAGAGGAACCCTATAAGTAATGGGATAGCTCTGAAGAGAGGAGTCTTGGAGATTGACACTCTGAATGTCATATTGGCTCAGAACAAGATCCTGACCCAACAGGTCAATATGATCTCTCAGCATCTAACATGATTGCAAGCTGTAGCTGACAGCACTAAAAAAGCCTTCTATAAAGGAGATGCATATGATCCAGATCAACCCATGATGAATGAGGTTAACTATTTGGGAAATTCCTCAGGAAATTCCAACAATGAACATTATGGAAACACCTACAACTTATCATGGGGGAATCATCTCAACTTTTTATGGAGGGATCAACAGAAGCCTCAGCAAGGCTTCAATAACGATCGAGGTAGAAGAAACCAGAATAGGTTTAATAATAAACCATTCCCATCTTCTCAGCAACATATGGAAACTTCTAAGCAGAGTCTCTCTTACTTATCCACTATAGTCTCCAATCTCTCTTAAACCACTCATAGTATCATTATTGAAACAAGATCCTCCATAAGGAATTTGGAGGTATAGATTGGTCAGCTGAGTAAAAGACTCCTTGAGACTCCTCCTAACACTCATCCTAGTAATACTGAAGTAAACCCAAGAGAAGAGTGCAAGGCCATCACTGCAGAAGTTGAGACCGAAACTAAAAAGGAGAAGCTGGCGTTGAGCACCAGCAAGGGAGTAGTTGGGCATTCAACACCCAGAGAGGAGAAGTTATTGGTGTTGAACACCAGCAATGGAGTAGAAGCTGGGCGTTCAACGCCCAAAGAGGGACCACTCCTGGCGTTGAATGCCACAATAGGAGTAGCCGGGCGTTCAACACCCACTAAGGACTCCCTTGTTGAAGAACTAAAAGAAACAGGAACTCATGAAGAGACCATAGAGGTTCCCTTAAACGCTTGGTTGAAGATTATAGAATCTGAAGAATACTCCTCCTCTGATGAGGAAGAAGAAACTAGGGAAGAGTAAGTTACTCGGTACCTCAAAATTCTAAAAAAGCTGAATGCCAAATCATTTGGAACAGAGACATTGGAGAAAGAACCTCCAGTGCTCACCTAAGAGCTTAATGCCTTAGTTTAGAAGAAACTACTTTAGAAGCTACCGGATTCCGGACGCTTCCTAATTCCCTACACCATAGGGACAATTACCTTTGAGAAAGCTTTATGTGACCTAGGGTCAAGCCTAAACCTCATGCCTCTCTCTGTAATAGAGATGCTGGAAATTTTTAAGGTACAAGCTACCAAGATCTCATTGGAGATGGCAGACAAGTCACTAAAAAAGGCATATGGTCTGGTAGAGGATGTCTTAGTAAAGGTTGAAGACTTTTACATCCCTGCAGATTTTATCATCTTAGATACTAGGGAGGACGAGGATGAATCCATCATCCTTGGAAGACCTTTTCTAGCTACAGCCAATGCCATGATCAATGTGGCAAGGGGAGAGCTAGTTCTACAATTATGGGAGAATCACATCTTATTCAAGATGCCCAAACCTAACTCCTTCCCTAAGGGAGAGACAACTGTGCAATACTTGGTGTTCCAACCCTCTCTCTCAGTGCAGAGTTATACAGAACCCACAAGCACCAAAACTAAGTTTGGTGTTGAGAACCCATCATCAAGCACTGAGAATAAAGGTACTAAGAAAAACGTACCTAAAGGCTGGAGGGATGAGAAAATCCCCACTGAAGGCCTCTCACCTGGCATGAGAGTTGTCTTCACTGACAGCCCAGTGATCCCACACACTGTGAACAAGGTCCTGTCTCTAGAATATGTGGAGCTCATCCATGAGAGCACAGAAAAGTTCACTGTAAGGGGCAAAATTCTGAGCCCATATCCATTCCCATAAAGGGGCTGACCGTCAAGCTAGTGATGTTAAAGAAGCGCTTATTGGGAGGCAACCCAACCTTAATTAGAATCTTTCTATTTTTCCTTAAGTTTATTTATCTAATATTAATTTATTTCATAAGTTTTGATCACGTGCAATAGTTAGAACAGAGATAGAAACATTCAGAAATGGAAACAGAACACCATGGAGTAAGTCCCTTGCTGGCGTTGAACACCAGACAAGGAGGAAAGAAGGTCGTTCAACGCCCCAAATAGGTAAGAAAGTTGGCACTGAACGCCAAGAGAGGAGTCCCAAATAAGCGTTCAATGCCCAAGAAGAGCAGCATTACTAGTGTTGAACGCCAGCCAGGGAGCAGAGGCTGGGCGTTCAACGCCCTATATGGAGCAGAAAGCTGGCGATGAACGCCAGCCAGGGAGCAGAGGCTGGGCGTTCAACGGCCACAAGGAGGCAGGCAATTTGAATTCCCTAGCCTCTCAGGATCAGTGGGTCCCACAGAATCTCCACCTACCCCACTTTCTTTTCCCTCTTACTTTCCCTCTTCTCCATATACACTCTTCCCTATACACCCTCAATCAATCGCATCCACATTACCTTTTTCTCTTCCCAACACCCTTCATCACTACCATCCAACCATTCACACTAATCCCACCCATTTCAAATTCAAAACATTTCCCTCCCAATTACCCCACCCCATAACCGAACCCTAACACAAATCCACCCTATAAATACCCCATCCATCACCCCTTCATACCCACACATACACAACCCTCATACACCATAGACCCCCCCACTTGGCCAAATCCTTCTCTCCTTCTATCTCCACTATTTCTCTTCTTCTTCTACTCTATTCTTTCCGTTTGTTCATATTTACTCGAGGAAGAGCAAAACTTTTAAGTTTGGTGTTGAAAAAGCCTTGCTATTTTCACACTTATGGCACCCAAAGTTGGAGAATCCTCTAGAAAGTGGAAAGGAAAAGCCATAGCTTCCGCCTCCGAACCTTGGGAAAGGGAGAGATTCCTTACTAAGGCCCATCAAGACCACTTCTATGAAGTAGTGGCAAAGAAGAGAGTGATTCCTGATGTCCCTTTAGGCTAAAAAAGAATGAGTACCTGGAGATCCAACAAGAAATCCAGAGAAGAGGTTGGGAAGTTCTGACCAACCCTATTCCGGAAGTTGGAATCTTAATGGTGCAAGAGTTTTATGCCAATGCATGGGTCACCAAAAATCATGACACTAGTGTGAACCCACACCCCAAAAATTGGCACACCATGGTCTGAGGGCGTCTTTTAGATTTCAGACCTGAAAGTGTAAGGTTGGCGCTCCATCTACCATTAGTGCAAGGAGACCCACATCCTTACATACACTAGAAGAGTAAATTTTGGTCAAAGGCTAGACCAAGTCCTTTCAGACATTTGTGTGGAAGGAGCACAATGGAGAAGGGATGCTCATGCCAAGCCTATCCAACTAAGAAGGCTTGACCTTAAGCCCGTAGCTAGAGGATGATTGAAATTCATCCAACGCTCTATCTTCCCTACTAGTAACTGGTCTGAAGTGACCATTGATCGAGCCATCATGATTCATTGCATCATGCTTGGGAATGAGGTGGAGGTACATGAGGTGATATCTCAAGAGCTGTACAAGGTGGCAGAAAAGACCTCCACTCAAGCTAGGTTGGCATTCCCTCACCTCATATGTCACTTATACAATTCAGCTGAAATTGTCATAGAAGAAGACATCCCATTGAGGAGGACACGCCCATCACTAAAAGAAGGATGGAGCATGTTAGAGAGCCGGAACATGAACCATAGCAAGAGCATGTAGAGCCACCTCAACAAGAAATTCCTAAGATACCTCAAGGGATGCACTTTCCTCCCCAAGGTTATTGGGATCAACTGAATACTTCTCTAGGAGAATTAAGCTCCAACATGGATCAGCTGAGGATGGGACACTGATGCGTGAGCATCTTTCCTATCTTTTCCTAGTGAATTTGCATCTAAATTGTTGAGTTTAATAAGGAATTAATTATTTTTTAGCCAATATGGATGCTACTTTGAGCCTTTTGCAATTTTGTTTGTTGTAGGTAGCATTCGGCGGAATTTGATGGAGTTTCTGCAGCACAAGAATCAAAGGAGATGGCAGCGAGGAGTGACGTGTACGCGTGAATTTGGGGGTATCCATGGCAACGCGTGCGCGTGCCTGACGCGTACGCGTGATTTGAAGATTTGCTCAGCGACGCGTGCGCGTAACCGACGCATCCGCGTGACTCGCAGAAAAGACCATCGATGCGTACGCATGACTGACGCGTACGCGTGACATGCGCCACGTGCAGAAAATGCAGAAAAATGCTGGGGGCGATTTTTGTGCTGTTTTGACCCAGTTTCCAGCCCAGAAAACACAGATTAGAAGCTGCAGAATGGACAAAACAAGTGGTCCCCATCCATCAATTGAAGACTTGAATATTTAGTTAATTTTTGATTTAAATTCAAATTTGAATTCTAGGAAAATATATTATTTTTAATTTTAAAAATTAGATTTTAAATTTATTAGGATTAGTTATAAAAGGGAAAAGAAACCTCTCTTTTGGGAGAGGTCCTGGGGAGGATCCCATTCTATTCCAAATTTACATTCCGTATTCCATAACATTCTACCATGAGCAACTAATCCTCCACTGTTAAGGTTAGGATCTCTGTCTATTGTATGGATTGGTAATATTATTTTTCTATTTTAATTCATGTGTTGATTTATATTTCAATAATTATTTTCATTTTTTATTTTATGAATTTGGCTGGAACGGAAGTATGACTCATGTTCTAATTGAGTTCTTGTATAACTTGGAAAAGCTCTTTACTTGAACAATAGCTTGAAAATATATTATCCTGAATTTCTAATTGTTTGTATTTAACGGGATACGTGACATATAATTCCTTTATTTTTGGATAATTAGGATTCTTGTGGCATATAAACTAGAATTGGATCATCACCCTCTAATTGGAATTAATTGACCAAGAAATTGGCAGTTGATGAGTTTTAGAGGAGACTAGGAAGGTCTAAGGAATTTGGGTCTAGTCACAAATAGTTTGCCATGAATTAAATCTTACATGATTAAAATCAGTTAATAAGAAAAGTCAATCCAGAAAATAGATAACTCTGAAGCCTTAACTATTTTTCCATATATATTTCATAACTCATTTGTTGCTTGCTTTCTGAAATTCTTAATTTACTGTTTAATACTTTTTGAATACCAAAACACTCTTTTCTGTTTGTCTAACTAATCCTATCAAACACTATTGTTTCTTAATCCATCAATTCTCGTGGGATCGACCCTTACTCACGTAAGGCATTACTTGGTACGACCCGGTACACTTGCCGGTTAGTTTGTGGTTACAGATACCGCACCAAGTTTTTGGCGCTGTTGCCGGGGATTGACTGTGATTGACAACTACTCGTTGTTTGATTGCTTAAATTAGATAATTTTTCTTTTAATTATTTATTTTTTAGTACTATTAATTTTTATTTTCCATTTTTTTTACATTTTTTTCTTTACGTTCGTTTCTTCTCGTTCGCTTTTCCCACCCCCTGTCCCCTGATGAGCGGATAATTTATACGCTTTTTGGCATTTTTACATAGTTTTCAGTATGATTTAGTTAGTTTTTGGTATATTTTTATTAGTTTTTTAAATAAAAATCACATTTCTGGACTTTACTATGAGTTTGTATATTTTTCTGTGATTTCAGGTATTTTCTGGCTGAAATTGAGGGACCTAAGCAAAAATCAGATTCAGAGGTTGAAGAAGGACTGCAGATGCTGTTGGATTCTGACCTCCCTACACTCAAAGTGGATTTTCTGGAGCTACAGAACTCCAAATGGCGCGCTCTTAATTGCGTTGGAAAGTAGACATCCAGGGCTTTCCAGCAATATATAATAGTCCATACTTTTATTAAGGATAGATGACATAAACTGGCATTGAACGCCAGTTCCATACTATATTCTGGAGTCAAACGCCAGAAACAGGTTGCAAAGTGGAGTTAAACGCCAGAAACAGGTTACAAACTGGCGTTCAACTCCAAGAAAGACCTCTACACGTGTAAAGCTCAATGCTCAGCCCAAGCACACACCAAGTGGGCCCTGGAAGTGGATTTCTGCATCATTTACTCATTTCTGTAAACCATAGTAACTAGTTTAGTATAAATAGGACTTTTTACTATCTTTGTAAGGGATCTTTGATTAGTTTTATGCTATCTTAGACTTTCATGGGGGCTGGCCATTCAGCCATGCCTGGACCATTATCACTTATGTATTTTCAAACGGTAGAGTTTCTACACACCATAGATTAAGGTATAGAGCTCTGCTGTTTCTCATGAATTAATACAAAGTACTACTATTTTTCTATTCAATTCAAGCTTATTCCTATTCTAAGATATCCATTCGCACCCAAGAACATGATGAATGTGAGGATTATGTGACGCTCATCATCATTCTCACTTATGAACGCGTGCCTGACAAACACTTCCGTTCTACATGCAAACAAGCTAGAATGAATATCTCTTAGAAATCTAATACAGAGGACCGAGTCCGAGATATTAGAATCTTCGTGGTATAAGTTAGAACCCATGGATGGCCATTCTTGAGATCCGGAAAGTCTAAACCTTGTCTGTGGTATTCCGAGTAGGATCTGGGAAGGGATGGCTGTGACGAGCTTCAAACTCGCGAGTGCTGGGCGTAGTGACAGACGCAAAAGGATAGTAAATCCTATTCCAGTATGATCGAGAACCGACAGATGATTAGCCATGCAGTGACAGCGCATTGGACCATTTTCACAGAGAGGATGGGATGTAGCCATTGACAACGGTGATGCCTTACATAAAGCTTGCCATGGAAAGGAGTAGGAATGATTGGATGAAGACAGCAAGAAAGCAGAGGTTCAGAGGAACGAAAGGCATCTCTATACGCTTGTCTGAAATTCTCACCAATGAATTACATAAGTATTTCTATCCTAGTTTATATTTCAATTATGTTTTAATTATCAAATCTCCATAACTATCTGAATCCGGCTGACTAAGATTTACAAGGTGACCATAGCTTGCTTCAAGCTGACAATCTCCGTGGGATCGACCCTTACTCACGTAAGGTTTATTACTTGGACGACCCAGTGCACTTGCTGGTCAGTTGTGCGAAGTTGTGACAAAGAATTAAGATTATGAATGTGCGTATAAAGTTTTCAGCACCGTTACCAAGGAATGGAACCATCACGACTTTTGCGCACCAAGTTTTTGGCGCCGTTGCCGGGGATTGTTCGAGTTTGGACAACTGACGGTTTATCTTGTTGCTCAGATTAGGTAATTTTATTTTAATTTTAAGCTTTTTATTTCCTATTTTTGAAAAATACAAAAAAAAATAATTTCTTCTTTTTTGTTTTTCCCAATTAATTTTCAAAAAATAAAAAAATTTATAAAATCATAAAATCAAAAATATTTTTATGTTTCTTGTTTGAGTCTAGAGTCAAGTTTTAAGTTTGGTGTCAATTGCATCTTTTTAATTTTCTAAAAAAAATTTATTTTCAAAAATTTCATGCATTGCATTCTTCATGATCTTCAAGTCGTTCTTGGCCAGTCTTCTTGTTTGATCTTCATATTTTCTTGTTTTATGTCTTTTCTTGTTTTTCATATGCATTCTTGAATTCTTAGTGTCTAAAAATTAAAAATCTTTAAGTTTGGTGTCTTGCATGTTTTCTTTTCTTAAAAATTCTTCAAAAATAAAGTCTTGATGTTCATCTTGATCTTCAAAAATAAAACCTTCTATTATACTTGGTAGACCCTTTTTAGCTACAGGTAGAGCTCTGATTGATGTGCAAAAGGGTGAATTAATCCTGAGGGTCAATGAAGAACAGGTGGTCCTAAATGTTTTTGAAGCCCTCAAGCACCCTAATGATTCTGAGGGGTGTATGAAAATAGATGTTATTGAACCACTTGTTCAAGAAGTACTGGAAGCTGAGGTACTTGATGATGTTCTGGGTCCTATTTCTGAGTATGAATTAGTTGAAGTTGATGATTCACCACCCCAAAAGGAGCTGATGAGCACGCCAATAAAGGAGGAGGAAGTCCCCAAGCTTGAGCTCAAACCTTTACCTCCATCCTTGAAATATGTGTTCTTGGGTGAAAATGACTCATATCGAGTGATTATTAGCTCTTCTCTGAAGCCTGAAGAAGAAGAGGCGCTTATTTCAGTACTCAGAAGCCATAAAACAGCTCTTGGATAGACCATTAGTGACTTGAAGGGGATTAGTCTAACCAAGTGCATGCATAAGATCCTTCTTGAAGATGATGCTAAACCAGTTGTGCAACCACAAAGGAGACTCAATCCAACTATGAAAGAGGTGGTCCAAAAAGAGGTAATGAAACTATGGGAAGCAGGTATTATTTACCCTATTTCTGACAGCCCTTGGGTAAGTCCTGTGCAAGTAGTTCCCAAGAAAGGAGGGATGACAGTGATCAAGAATGAGAAGAATTAGCTTATTCCTACAAGAACAGTCACAGGATGGAGAATGTGCATAGACTACATGAGGCTCAACACTACTACAAGGAAGGATCATTTCCCCCTCCCTTTCATTGATCAGATACTTGAGAGTTTAGCTGGTCATGCTTTTTATTATTTTCTAGATGGATATTCTGGATATAATCAAATTGCAGTAGACCCTCAAGATCAAGAGAAGACAGCATTCACATGCCCCTTTGGAGTATTTGCTTACAGGAGAATGCCATTTGGACTTTGTAATGCTCCAGCAATTTTTCAGAGATGTATGCTTTCAATTTTTTCTGATATGGTTGAAAAGTTTATTGAGATATTTATGGATGACTTTTCTGTTTTTGGTAATTCTTTTGAATCCTGCCTTAAACATTTATCTCTTGTCTTGAAACGGTGTCAAGAATCAAACCTTGTTTTAAATTGGGAAAAATGCCATTTTATGGTTACAGAAGGTATTGTTCTTGGACACCGGATTTCAAGTAAGGGGATTGAGGTAGATAAAGCAAAGGTGGAGGTAATTGAAAAATTACCACCACCAACTAATGTTAAGGCAGTTAGGAGTTTCTTGGGTCATGCAGGATTTTATAGAAGACTTATAAAGGATTTTTCTAAAATTGCTAAACCATTGAGCAACCTGTTGGTTGTTGATGTTCCTTTTGTATTTGACTCTGATTGTCTGCATGCTTTTGAAACTCTGAAAGCAAACCTTACCTCTGCTCCCATTATAGCTCCTCCTGACTGGGATTTACCCTTTGAATTAATGTGTGATGCTAGTGATTTTACTATAGGAGTTGTTTTAGGACAGAGGCATGGTAAGCTTATACATGTCATTTACTATGCTAGTCGTGTGTTAAATGATGCTCAAAAGAATTACACAACTACAGAAAAGGAATTATTAGCTGTTGTGTATGCTGTTGATAAGTTTAGGTCCTATTTACTTGGTTCTAAGGTTATTGTTTATACTGACCATGTTGCTTTGAAGTACCTTCTAACCAAATAGGATTCTAAACCAAGATTAATCAGATGGGTCTTGCTCCTTCAGGAGTTTGATATTGAGATAAAAGACAGGAAAAGGTCAGAAAATCAAGTAGCTGACCATCTCTCCAGGATTGAGCTTAAAGTTGGAGTACAACCACCCACAACTGTGACTGAGACATTTTCAGATGAGCAATTATTCCTCATTCAGCAGGCTTCATGGTTTGCAGACATTGCAAATTATAAGGCCATGAATTTTATTCCAAAGGAGTACAGTAGACAACAAGTGAAGAAGCTATTGACTGATGCCAAGTACTACATTTGGGAGGAGCCATAACTTTTTAAAAGATGTTCATATGGTATCATCCGGAGATGTGTCCCAGATGAAGAAACACAACAGATTCTTTGGCACTGGCATGGTTCTGAATATGGAGGCCACTTTGGTGGTGAAAGGACAGCTACAATGGTCCTTTAGAGCGGGTTCTACTGGCCTTCTTCAGAGATTCAAGAGAATTTGTGAAGTACTGTGACAGATGTGCAAAGGCCATGAATCTCCCTGCCAACCATGAAATGCCACAGCAGGGGATTCTTGAGGTTGAGTTGTTTGATGTATGGGGTATTGATTTCATGGGACCTTTCTCACCTTCACATTCAAACAACTATATTCTAGTGGCGGTTGACTATGTGTCCAAGTGGGTGGAAGCTGTGGCTCTACCCACCAATGATGCCAAGGTGGTAATGAGCTTTCTTCAGAGATATATCTTTAGCCGGTTTGGTGTCCCAAGGACACTAATTGGTGATGGAGGAAGTCACTTCTGTAACAGACAGCTGGACTCTCTTCTGCATAGATATGGAGTCCGTCATAAAGTGGCAACCCCCTATCACCCTCAGACAAGTGGACAAGTTGAAGTTTCCAACAGGGAACTTAAGATGATTCTAGAGAAGACCGTCAGTATTTCAAGAAAGGACTGGTCTAGGAAGCTTAATGATGCTCTCTGGGCATACCGGACAGCGTACAAGACTCCAATTAGCATGTCCCCATATCAGTTGGTCTATGGCAAAGCCTGTCACTTGCCAGTTGAACTGGAGCACAAGGCTTACTAGGCAATCAGGTACCTGAATCTTGATTCAGAAACTGCAGGAATTAAGCGAATGCTTCAGTTGAATGAGCTTGATGAATTCAGATATTCAGCTTATGAGAATGCCAAGCTCTATAAGGAGAGAACCAAGCTACTGCATGACAAGAAGATTGCCATCAGAGACTTTAAGCCAGGACAGAGAGTGCTTCTATATAATTCAAGGCTCAAATTCTTTCCCGGGAAGCTGAAATTCTGGTGGTCAGGACCGTTTGTGGTTATCAGAGCTTCACCATATGGTCATGTAGAAATACAGGAAGAGAATTCTGACAGGAAATTTACAATGAATGGCCAGAGGTTGAAGCACTATCTTGGAGGCAAGATTGATCGCCAGAGGTCCACTCATCTGCTGAACTAGCAGAACTGACCGTCAAGCTAGTGACGTTAAAGAAGCGCTTGTCGGGAGGCAACCCGATAATTTCGTATCCTTAGTTATTCTTCGTAGTAGTAGCTTTCTTACTTATTTGATTTTTATTGAGTTTTTATTATTTTTCTGATCATGCAGCTATTTTAGAACAGGAACCGGAGATTTCTCTTACTATTTGTTTTTATTTTCAGTTCTTCTTTGCTTGAGGACAAGCAAACCTTTAAGTTTGGTGTTGATGATTCGCTTAAGGGTTTTCTGTTTATTTTTATTGCACTAAGGGAGGTGAATCATCTTCACAAAGGAGCACAACCTAAAGAATAAAATGACCGCTCGGATAACTAAGGTGGTTGAGTTCCTTTCATTTTTTATTCCTTCCCGCTTTTATTATGTTATGTTCCGGTTTCCTGCTATTTTACTTTGTTTGTTGCATGATCCTTTATTAGTTAGAATCCTAGGTCTAGTTTAGTTTTCTCTTAATTGCTTTAATTTCGAAAAGATGTCTCATGTATTACTCACTGAGCTTGAAATTCAAATAAAAAATAATACATAAGTGATGTATTGCATGAGAAAGTGAGTTTATATTGAAGAATAGTCTTATTTACTTAGATGTGGTGGTACTTTCTGTGATTCTGAATGCATGACTTGAACAGTGCATATTTTTTATAGTGAAGTTTATGAATGTTAAAATTGTTGGCTCTTGAAAGAATGATGAAAAAAGAGAAATGTTATTGATAATCTGAAAAATCATAAAATTGATTCTTGAAGCAAGAAAAAGCAGTGAAAAACACGAAGCTTGCGAAAAAAAATTTATATAAAATAAAGAAAAAAAGAAAAAAAAAGAAAAGCAAGCAAAAAAAGCCAATAACCCTTCAAACTAAAAGGCAAAGGTTAAAAAGGATCCAAGGTTTTGAGCATTAATGGATAGGAGGGCCCAAAGAAAAAAAAAATCCTGGCCTAAGCGGCTAAAATCAAGCTGTCCCTAACCATATGCTTGTGGCGTGAAGGTGTCAAGTGAAAAGCTTGAGACTGAGCGGTTAAAGTCGTGGTCCAAAGCAAAAAGAGTGTGCTTAAGAGCTCTAGGCACCTCTAACTGGGGACTCTAGCAAAGTTGAGTCACAATCTGAAAAGGTTCACCCAGCTATGTTTCTGTGGCATTTATGTATCCAGTGGTAATACTGGAAAACAAAATGTTTAGGATCACGGCCAAGACTCATAAAGTAGCTGTGTTCAAGAATCAACATACTAAAATAGGAGAATCAATAACACTATCTGAATTCTGAGTTCCTATGGATGCCAATCATTCTGAACTTCAAAGGATAAAGTGAGATGTCATAACTATTCAGGATTGCAGTTGTAAACCCCACTATAAGAAGAGACATGAGCTTAATCGAACTCTCATTTTCATGCAAATTCACATCCTAAGCTTATATTAGTTTTGGTTGCTTGAGGACAAGCAACAGTTTAAGTTTGGTGTTGTGATGCGTGAGCATCTTTCCTATCTTTTCCAAGTGAATTTGCATCTAAATTGTTGAGTTTAATAAGGAATTAATTATCTTTTAGCCAATATGGATGCTACTTTGAGTCTTTTGCAATTTTGTTTGTTTTAGGTAGCATTCGGCAGAATTTGATGGAGTTTCTGCAGCACAAGAATCAAAGGAGACGGCAGCGAGGAGCGACGCATACACGTGACTGACGCGTACGCGTGAATTTGGGGGTATCCATGGCGACGCGTGCGCGTGCCTGACGCGTACACGTGATTTGAAGATTTGCTCAGCGACGCATGCGCGTAACCAACGCGTCCGCGTGACTCGCAGAAAAGACCATCGATGCATACGCGTGACATGTGCCACGTGCAGAAAACGCAGAAAAATGCTGGGGGCAATTTCTGGGCTATTTTGACCCAGTTCCCAGCCCAGAAAACACAGATTAGAAGCTGCAGAATGGACAAAACAAGTGGTCCCCACCCATCAATTGAAGACTTGATTATTTAGTTAATTTTTTATTTAAATTCAAATTTGAATTCTAGGAAAATATATTATTTTTAATTTTAAAAATTAGATTTTAAATTTATTAGGATTAGTTATAAAAGAGAGAAGAAACCTCTCTTTTGGGAGAGGTCCTGGGGAGGATCCCATCCTATTCCAAATTTACATTCCGCCATAACATTCTACCATGAGCAACTAATCCTCCACTGTTAAGGTTAGGATCTCTGTCTATTGTATGAATTGGTAATATTATTTTTCTATTTTAATTCATGTGTTGATTTATATTTCAATAATTATTTTCGTTCTTTATTTTATGAATTTGGGTGGAACGGAAGTATGACTCATGTTCTAATTGAGTTCTTGTATAACTTGGAAAAGCTTTTTACTTGAACAATAGCTTGAAAACATATTATCCTGAATTTCTAATTGTTTGTATTTAACGGGATACGTGACATATAATCTCTTTATTTTTGGATAATTAGGATTCTTGTGGCATATAAACTAGAATTGGATCATCACCCTCTAATTGGAATTAATTGACCAAGGAATTGGCAGTTGATGAATTTTAGAGGAGACTAGGAAGGTCTAAGGAATTAGGGTCTAGTCACAAATAGTTTGCCATGAATTAAATCTTACATGATTAAAATCAGTTAATAAGAAAAGTCAATCCAGAAAATAGATAACTCTGAAGCTTTAACTATTTTCCCATATATATTTCATAACTCATTTGTTACTTGCTTTCTGAAATTCTTAATTTACTGTTTAATGCTTTTTGAATACCAAAACACTCCTTTTTGTTTGTCTAACTAATCCTATTAAACACCATTGTTGCTTAATCCATCAATTCTCGTGGGATCGACCCTTCCTCACGTAAGGTATTACTTGGTACGACCCGGTGCACTTGCCGGTTAGTTTGTGGTTACAAATACCGCACCAGACACCAAGAGCATTCCACCATCCTCAATGAAATAAGAGAAAATCAAAGAGTTATGAGGGAGGAGCGATAGAGACAGGGGCGTGACATAGAAGAAATCAAGTGCTCCATTAGATTCTCTAGAGGAAGCAGTAGCCGCTGTCACTAAGGTGGTCACGTTCCATATTCCCCTTTGCTTATATTATTTTTCTGTTTTCCATTGTATTTCATTATCTGTTTCCTATTTCTAAATGCATGATCATCCTTTGTTTTGTTTTAAGCTATGAAATATTCCATGCATCTCTCACCATACTTAAAAGAAAAATTTTATTTGAAAAAGAGAAGTAAGATGCATGAACTCGAGTTATATAATAAGAATGGTCCAATTAATTGATGCAGTGGCATTACTTTTACTTTCTAAATACATGAATCAACAGTGCATATTTGATGTTGGAGTAAAGAATGTTGGTTCTTAAAAGAATGATGGAAAAGGTGAAGTATTATTGGTAGTCTGAAAAATCCAATTATAGATTCTTGAAGCAAGAAAAAGCAGCAAAAAGAAAGAAAAAGAGAAAGAAACGAAAAAAAGGAGAAGAAAGAGAAAAAGCCAATAGCTCTTTAAACCAAAAGGCAAGAGCAAGAAAAAGAAAGAAAGAGAAAAAGTCAATAGCTCTTAAAACCAAAAGGCAAGAGCAGGAATCCAAGGCTTTGAGCATCAATGGTTAGGAGGGCCTAAAAGAAACAAAATCTTGGCCTAAAAAGTTCAAATGAGCTCCTCCCCTAACTAAATGCTTGTGGTGTGAAGGTGTCAAGTGAAAAAGCTTGAGACTGAGCAGTTAAAGTCGTGATTCCAAAAGCAAAAGGGTGTGCCTAAGAACTCTGGACACCATTGGCTAGGGATTCTAGCAAAGCTGAATCACAATCCAAAAGGGTTTACCCAGTTAAGTGTCTGTGGCGTTTATGTATCCGATGGTAATACTGGAAAACAAAACACTTAGGATCATGGCCAGGCTCTAAAAGAAGCTGTGTTCAAGAATAAAAAAAATTAAAATAAAAGAGTCAATAATATCATTCGGGTTTTGAATTCCCAAAGACACCAACACTTCTGAGCTTCAAGAGATAGTGAAATGCCAAAACTGTTCGGAAGTAAATAGTTACAAACCCCGCTCACCAATTGGAACTGAGATTCATTGAAAACTCTGAGATTTATTGTGTCTTTCTCTTTTTTCTGATCCTAATTTGTTTTTGGTTGCTTGGGGACAAGCAACAGTTTAAGTTTGGTGCTCTGATGAGCGGATATTTTATACACTTTTTGGCATCATTTTCATACTGTTTAGTTATGTTTTGTTTAAGTTTTATTATATTTTCATAGGTTTTAGTGCAAAATTCACATTTTTGGATTCTACTTTGAGTTTGTGTGTTTTATAATAATTTCGGCTATTTTCTGGCTGAAATTGAAGAGTTTTGGCAAAGTCCGATTCAGAGGCAAGGAAAGCGTAGCAGATGCTGTCAGATTCTGACCTCTACGCACTTAAACGAGCATTTATGGAGCTACAGAGGTCCAAATGACGCGTTCTCAACGGCGTTGGAAAGCTAACTTCTAGAGCTTTCTAGTAATATATAATTATCTATACTTTTCTTCGAAGGAGCCTGCCCATTCTGGGCGATGAACGCCAAGGAGCTACTCCATAGCTGGCGTTCAACGCCCCAAAGGAGATCCAAAGCTGGCGTTGAATGCCAACCACCCCCTAATGGGTGTTCAACGCCCACCAAGAGCAGAAGGCATCGTGGTTCACTTCCCATTCCTCAAAGTGGACGCCAAGCTCAGCCCAATTACTCAACCAAAGTGGGCCCAAGGATGGATTTCGCACCTCTAGTCTATTCTATTATATTTTTGTACTTATTAGTTATTAGATTAGTATATATAGAATAAGGATTACCCTTGTTCAGGACCTTATGCCATATTTTCAAATTTACATTACTACTTTCTGTAAGCTATGAGCCACTAACCTCCTAGGTTAAGATTAGGAACTCTGCTGATTTTTATGGATTAATAATATCATTGTTCTATTTCAACCTATGCTTGATTCTACTCTAAGATGTATCTTCGTTCTTCATCCTAATGAATTGAGAATGTAACTTGACCGTCATCTCTATTCTACATGGGTTCTTGCGATTCCTTGACGGGATAGTATTGAACCACAAGCTTGATTATACATCTCTTAGACGGCTAATCTACGACTTTGTTGGGGACTTGGAGACATCAGTTCAGCCGAGGTACGGGGTGATTAGGGCCTTTGTGGTATAGGCTAGAATCATCAAGCATCATTCTTTGATCCGGAAGATCCAACCTTGTCTGTGGCATTTTGAGTAGGATCACCAAGGGAATGGACTGCAGGAGCTTCACCCCCATTCAGATTGGATGACCACTGACCTGGCGTTTGATCTGAAGTAGAGGAGATTAATGACCACTGTCCTGGCGTAATCACTTACAGCCTGCCATGGAATGAATCACCAGAAGTTGAAGTAGACAGTGAGAAAAATTGATCTGGAAGGAGGAAGCATCTCCGAAGCCTCAACCGTTCTCTCATCACTTATTTCACACCAATTAAGTAATTCTATCTTTATTTTGTTTTTATGCGTCTTTCACAACAACTATCTTTTCTAATCGCGTGACTAAGATCTACAAGATAGACATCGCTTTCTCAATCTGACAATCTCCGTGGGATTCGACCCTCACTCACTTGAGGTATTACTTGGACGACCCGGTGCAGTTGCCAGTCTATCTGTGCGAAACTTGCGGAGTTCAATTTCGCGCACCAACTCCACCTTACAAAGATATGGTGTTCGTCACAAAGTGGCGACCCCCTACCATCCATAGACTAATGGACAAGCTGAAGTCTCCAACAGAGAGTTCAAACGAATTCTGGAGAGGACAGTAAGTTCCTCCAGAAGAGATTGGGCAAAGAGACTTGACGATGCTCTCTGGGCATACCAGACTGTATTCAAAACCCCATTGGGATGTCCCCCTACCAACTGGTCTACGGGAAGGTATGCCACCTACCCGTGGAATTGGAACACAGAGCATACTGGGCAACAAGGTTCCTCAACTTTAACCCCAAGGCTGCAGAAGAAAAAAGACTAATCCAATTAAACGAGTTGGATGAATTTCGACATGCTGCTTTCGAGAATGCTAAGATTTACAAGGTAAGATCCAAGAAATGGCATGATAGGAGGATATCTTCCAGAGACTTCCCGCCTGGTCAGCAGGTTCTGCTCTTGAACTCCAGGCTCAAGTTATTCCCTGAAAAACTCAAGTCACGATGGATAGGACCTTTTATGGTCACTAGAGTGTCACCCTATGGTCATGTAGAACTTCAGAGCCAGTACTCTGATAAAAGATTCACTGTCAATGGCCAATGTATCAAACACTATCTAGGGAACCCAATTGAGCAAGAGGTTTTCACCCTCCTGCTTACATGACAACAGCATTGTCCAACTACTGACAATAAAGAAGTGCTTATTGGGAGGCAACCCAGTCATATATATAGTATTTTTGCTTTGTTTTAGTGTAAGTTCATATTTTTCTAGTTTTTATTAATTTCTATATTTTTCTTAGCTTTTTAACGTTTGTAATCATGTGTAGCACTCAAATCAGGAACAGGTGCACATAGGATGGAAAACAGAACACCCTGAAGATATCCCTTACTGGCGTTGAATGCCAAAACTGATGCCCAGCGCCAGAAGGGGAGGAGGGATGGGCGTTCAACGCCCATATAGGAGTGTTTGGGTCAACGTTTTAGTCCTTATAGGGCGTTCAATGCCCATTCTTGGCGTTGAACGCCCCATTCAAAAAAAATAATAAAATAAAATAAAATTTGATCCCCAATTGGCGTTCAACGCCAGATCAGGGCGTTGAACGCCCAGAAGGGGAAAGGCAAGGAATTGGATTTTCAAAGGAGAGAGAGAGAGAGAGAGAGAGAGAGAGAGAGAGTTGACTTTCCAAATCAAATCTTTTCCAACCTTATCTTTTCAAACCATATCTTTCCATTTTATATCCTTTTCATCCTACATTTTAAAATTAAACTTCTTCAAATTTAATTATTTTTCAAAAATTTCAACCTTATCTTGTCCCACCATATCTTTTTCACATCACACTTTCCCGTTTCAAATCTTTTTCAAACTAACCATATCATTTTCAAATCATATCTTTGCATATCATATCTTGTTATCTTTATTGATCTTGGTTCTTTCTTTTCCCATTAATTTCAAAATTTTGTTATCTCATCTCATATCTTTCTAAACTCAAATTCGAAATCACCCCAACCCACCCCTATTATTACACGTTCACCCCCTCTCTCTCTCACGCCCCACCCTCCTCTTTCTCACACCCTCTCTGCTTCTTCTCCTACTGTGTTCTTCTCTCTTTTGCTCGGGACGATCAAACTTCTTAAGTTTGGTGTTGTTCATGCTCTGCTCTTTCATCTTCTCACAATCTATGGCACAAAAGGGTGGAAGATCTATCTCAAGAAACAAAAAAGAAAAGGCTCCCTCAACGGTTGCCTATAACCCCTATAGGTTTTACTCCAAGCTTTATGAGGAATACTACTATGATGTAGTGTGCAAGAAGGCTGTAATTCCAAAACTTAAGTTCAATCTGAAAGATGACGAATATCTTGAGATTCAAGAGCAGATCCGAATGAGGGATTGGAAAATTCTAGCCAACCCTGCAACTAAGGTTGGAATTTTAAAAGTCCAAGAGTTCTATGCGAACTTATAAACATTGGACAAACAAAAAGAAGAGGGACCGGAATTCAACCTATGGCGCACCATGGTTCGAGGAAAGACCTTGCATTACGGTTTGGACAAAGTAAGGGAAACTTTCAAGTTACCTCCACTAAAGGACGATCCTAACTCCTTTAAGAGGAGAGTGCACGCTGATCTAAGGCTAGAACAAGTCCTACAAGACATATGTCTCCCTAGAACACAATGGATAACTGACAAAAAGGGTCAGCAAACCAACTAAGGAGGATGGATCTCAAGCCAGTTGAAAGGAGATGGCTGGATTTTATTGGGCACTCTATCCTCCCCACTAGCAACCGCTCTAAGGTCATAGTAAGGCAGGTTGTGATGATCCATTGCATCATGTTTGTCAATGAAGTGGAAGTTCATCAATTGATCCCATGTGAGATATAAAAAATCACAGCCAGGACCTCAACTCAATCTAGGCTGGCTTTCTCACACCTTATCTCTCGCTTGTGTGACGAGGCAAAAGTCATGATTGACAGGGATACCTTCATTGCAACAGAAGACCCAATCACTAAGGAGAGCATAGAGCACACAAGGGAACCAGCACAAGCCAAGATTCAGAGGCCAGTCTCCCCTCCTAAGAGGAAGGTACCTGAGCAACCTCAAGAACAAAGCTTCCCTCCAAGCGAATACTGGACTCAATTGGCAGCATCCATTGAGTAGTTGAGAGCCACCATGGACCAACTAAAGGAGGAGCAAAAGGACCAGTCTCAAATTCTTCAGAAGCTGGCCGAAGGACAAGAGAGGCAGGGACGATAATTAGAGAAGTTTAAGCGCCAAAAAACGTCCTCTGGGGAAAGCAGAAACCACCATGACTAAGGTGGTTGAGTTTCATCTTACTTACCTTATCCCTATTTTAGTGCTTTATTTCCTATTTTTCAATTCTGAGTTACATGATTACTATTAGGATTTTCCACTTTCTAGTTAGTTTCCATTCATGTTAAGTTGAATTTTAAGATGTTTCACATATTCCTCATTGAGCTTAAATAATTTTTTTAAGAAGCAGTAAAATACAGAAAGCCTTGAGTTTTAGTACAAGTTATTCCAATTACTAAAGATGTGGTGGCTTTATCTTTATTATCTGAATGTATGAATTAACTATGCATAATTGATATTGAAGTTAAGTATGTTGGCTCTTGAAGAACAGTGAATTTAGAGAAGTATTATTGGTTATCTGAAAAATAAAAAATATTGATTCTTGAAGCAAAAGAAATAGAAAAATAAAAAAACCAAGAAAAGGGTCCAAGGCTTTGAGCATCAATGCTTAAGAGGGTCAAAATTGGCCTAAAAAGCTCAAAAGAGTTGCTATCCCTAACTATATGCTTGTGGTGTGAAGGTGTCAAGTACAAAGTTTGAGACTGAGCAGTTAAAGTCGTGATCCTATGCAAAAGAGTACGCTTACTGTCTGGGAATTTAAGCAAAGCTAAATTCGAATCCAAAGGGTTTCCCCAGTTAAGTGCTTGTGACATTTATGTATCCGGTGGTAATACTTGAAAACAAAACGCTTAGAGTAACGACTAGGCTCACAGGTGCAAAACACCAAAAAGAAGATGTGTTCAAGAATCAAGAAAAACTAAAAGAAGAGTCTCAATAATATCATCCGGATTCTAGTTCCAAAGGATGCCAATGTTCTGAGCTTCAAAGAAAAGTGAGATGCTAAAGCTATTCAGAATAAGGAACTAATAGCCCCAATCAGTAATTGGAACTAAGCTTCATTGACAATTCTCGAACCTTATATATTTTTCTCTTCTTTAGTCCTAACTTGTTTTTTGTTGCTTGAGGACAAGTAACGGTTTAAGTTTGGTGTTGTGATAAGTGGATATCTTATACGCTTTTTGATAGCATTTTCATAGTGTTTTTAGTTAGATTTTATTGATTTTTATTATGTTTAGTATATTTTAGTGCAAAAATTCATATTTGAATACTACTTTGAGTTTTTGTGTGTTTTCTATGTTTTGAGGGGATTTTTGGGTGAAATTAGTGAGATTGGCAAAATCTTATTCAAAAATGAAGAAAGGATATCAGATGTTGTCAAATCCTGACCTCTGTGTATTCCAACAAGCATATTTTGAGCTACAGAGGTCCAATTAACGCGTTCTTAATGGTGTTGTAAAGCTAACTTCTAGCGCTTTTCAGAAATATATAATAGTCTATACTTTATTTCCAGAATCATGCCCCAAAAGTGGCGTTGAACATCCACATCTTGAGTTCAACTCCCAAGAAGGACCAAGCCCAGCGTTGAACGCCCAAGACTGGCGTTCAACGCCATCCAGGGACCAGAAGACAGCACGTTCATCCCCCATAACTGGCATTCAATGCCACTTTTCCAAGTTAAACGCCAGGCTTGGATGAGCACAAGACCAAAGTGGGCCCAAAATGGATTTTAGCACTCCTTAGCTTATCTAGTCTTATCTTTGTACTTTTTAATTTTAAATTAACATCTTTTAGGGTTAACATCTCCTATATAAGGAAGAGATCACTTAGGTTTATGCATCAACTTATATCATACTTTATGTTCATGCCCTGGGTCGAGCTGTACGATCCAGGCTGATGGAAGACAAGTCGACCGACCTCTTCAGGTCAGGATTACCCAAGCTCCTCTCAAAGAGCTCGGCCAAATCGCTACAGGGAGCCCAAATAGGCCCAAATAGAGGGATAAAGCCCAATCTAAAGGCAACTAAAGCCTGAAAAGATAAGGGCGACTCCCTTCAAGATAAGATGACTTCACTTAGAAGATAAGATAATATAACTAACTTATCTTATCCAGAAAGGTCACTCCACACTATTATAAATACACTGGAGCACCTAGGTATAACTCATACTCTGATTCTACTAAAAATTTGCTTAAAGCCCATGCTAACTTAAGCATCGGAGTCTCTTGCAGGTACCAGCACCCTCCGGTGACGAAGAATCAGCAGCATCTCCAGCTCCACCAGTTCGACCAGGTCAGACACGATAGCTCTGGCCACCACCGTAGATCTCGTCCGAGATCGACCTACAGTTTCAGGTAACCCTCAGAACATTGGCGCCGTTGTCGGGGACCTAGAAGTCATCCCATCACCATGGCAGACAACCTTGACAACGACCACGACTCTGGATTGGAAGAGAGAACTCCACATAAGAATGCGGACACCACACCAAAGGATACGCCCCAACCAAACAAAGACAAGAATTCGCCAAACACAGAAATCAAGGAGGCTCTACTAGCCCAACAAGATCGCCTCAAACAACTCAAAAAAGAGGCTGAACATCAACGGGAAGCCGAAAGAAACCTCCAGAGAGAAACTAGGCGATGCCGAGAGTTGGAAGACAAACTCCTAAAACTCGAAGCCGACCTGAAAATCAAAACCATCCAAACCGGTCGCGATAACACCTCCCACAAGGATCAAGACCCCTTCATAAAGGAAATCATGAAAGCTAAAGTTCCAAAGGATTTCAAAGCTCCCGACATGACCCCATACGACGGTACCTCCGATCCCAGCCACCATCTCAGCAATTTCAGAAGCAGAATGTATCTCACTAATGCCTCAGATGCTACTCGATGCAAAGCCTTCCCGACCACTTTAACAAAGGCAGCAATTAAGTGGTTCGACAATCTGTCCCCTAGATCCATCACAAGTTTTGACGACTTGACCAAGAAATTTCTTGCCAGATTTTCCATCCAGAAAGACAAAGCCAAACACGCCCCAAGCTTATTAGGGATCAAGCAAGGAGATCGGGAGAGTCTTCGCAATTACATAGAAAGATTCAACAAAGCGTGCCTGGACATACAAGATTTGCCAACAGAAGTCGCTATCATGGGTCTCATCAATGGCCTACGTGAAGGACCTTTTAGTCACTCCATATCAAAGAAACATGCTACGTCTCTAAATAAAGTACAAGAATGAGCAGAGAAGTATATTAACACAGAGGAAAACTCTCGACTAGGAGAGACCTCAAAATCTGGATTCTCCTACCCCTCTCAGGATAAGGATAAAGAATCAAAGAAAAAAGAAGATCAACATGGAGAGAAGATTAAAAAATACCACAATTTCACCCTCTTCGGGTGTCTCTCGTGGAAGTTTACCAAGAAGTATGCCACACTAAAAAGATCCCACCACCTCGACCAATTAAAAGCAAAAGAAGAGGTGGAAATCGGATAGAATATTGTGAATATCGTCATCGAATCTATGGACATCCCACCAACGAGTGCTTCGACTTGAAGAACATCATAAAAAAATTGGTAAGAGAGGGGAGACTAGATCGGTACTTAGCTAGCAAGACGGATGAGCCCAGGAAAAGAAGAAGGGACGAGGAGGTCGGACGAACTGAACGACCACCTCTTACCCCACAGAGACATGTCCACATGATAAATGGAGGATTTGTAGGAGAAGGAATCCCCAAATCATCTCGCAAGAGACACCTTAAGGAGATATATCATGTCGAGGGAGGGGATGGAGCACCCGACCTCCCTACTATTACTTTCACTAAAGAGGACGTGGCGGGCATTATCCCGGGACATGACGATCCCATGGTCATCACCGCACATTAGTGGACCAAGGAAGCTCAACGGATATATTGTTTAAATCCGCCTTCGACAAACTCGGCCTACAGGAAAAAGAGCTCAGAGCATATCCGAACAACTTATTTGGACTAGGAAACACTCCAATCCAACCACTTGGATACATCTCACTACACACAACTTTCAGAAAAGGAACACGATCAAGGACACTGAACATAGACTACATCGTAGTCAACGTGGGTTCAGCCTAGCTACAACGCCTTGATAGGTCGGATAACGCTAAATCAGCTCGCCGCGGTAGTCTCAACTCCACATCTATGCATGAAATTCCCAACTTCAGAAGGGATCGCCACGATAAAAGGAGACCAGAAAACTGCACGACGATGTTATAACGAAAGTCTGAACCTTAGAGGCAAAGGAGAAGAAATCAACACTATCGAACTCGGGGGAGTTCGAGGTCGGGAAGAGCTTCGTCCACAACCGGAGGGCGAGATCGAGGAAGTACAGATCGGAGATGTCCCAGATAAGACAACAAATATTGGGGCAACTTTGAAAGGAGACATAAAGGAATCTCTGATACAGTTCCTAAAAGATAATGTCGACATCTTTGCATGGAAGGCCGCAGACATGCTCGGCATAGATTCCAAACTAATGTGCCACAAACTGGCAGTACCCAGGATCTCGGCCAGTACAACAGAAGCGTCGGAAGCTCAGGCCAGAAAGATCCTAAGTCGTGGAAGAACAAGTACAAGCTCTACTGGAGGCAGAATTCATAAGAGAAATCAAGTATCCACTATGGCTGGCCAACGTTGTGTTGGTGAAAAAGTCAAATGGAAATGGCGAATGTGCACCGATTACACCGACCTCAATAAAGCTTGTCCAAAAGACCCATATCCACTCCCAAGCATAGACACTCTAGTGGATGCCTCTTCTGGATACAAATACCTCACCTTCATGGATGCTTATTTGGGATATAATCAAATTCCAATGTACCCGCCGGATCAAGAAAAGACCTCATTCCTAACCCCAAAAGCAAATTACTGTTATGTCATCATGCCATTCGGACTCAAAAACGCAGGAGATACCTACCAAAGATTAATGAATAAGGTCTTCGCAGACCATATCGGGAAACTCATGGAGGTATACGTGGATGACATGTTGGTAAAAACACTAAGGGAGGAATTATTACTCTCCGACCTCACCAACGTGTTCGACACCATCAGAAAGCATGGCATGCGACTTAATCCAACAAAGTGTTCCTTTGCAGTAGAAGTCGGCAAATTCTTGAGTTTCATGTTAACACAGCGAGGAATTGAGGCAAACCCGGATAAATGCTGAGCTATACTCGACATGAAAAGTCCGACCTGTGTTAAAGAAGTGCAACAACTCAACGGAAGATTGGCAGCCTTGTCCAGATTCGTAGCCGGGTCGGCGATAAGATCTCTTCCCTTTTACGCCACATTAAGGAAGGGAAAGAAGTTCGAATGGACCACAGAGTGCGAGCAAGCCTTCCAGGATTTCAAAAATTTCTTGGGACAACCACCCATTCTTACTCGACCACGGGAAGGAGAAGCACTCATATTATACCTCGCAGTGGGAAGTCGGGCAATAGTCTCAGCACTGGTCAGAGAAGACGAAAGTGGGCAACAACCCATCTACTTCATCAGCAAAGCCCTACAAGGAGCTGAATTGAATTATCAAAAGATAGAGAAGTTCGTCTACGCTCTCATACTAACTTCTTGACGACTTCGCCCATATTTTCAAGCTCACACCATCAAGGTTCAGACTAACCAGCCCATAAAAGGTATTCTATAGAAGACAGACTTAGCTGGAAGAATTCTACAGTGGGCAGTGGAGCTATCTGAGTTCGATATTCAGTATGAAACTCGGACGGCCATCAAGACTCAATATTTAGCCGATTTCATTGCTGAATACACTGACACCCCGGGAACTCCTATAAAATAGAATCTCTATGTAGACGGCTCTTCAAACAAAACCGGGAGTGGGGCAGGTGTGATAATAGAAAGCGATCAGGGAACTCAAATCGAACTTTCCTTGAAATTCGAGTTCCCTGCTTCCAATAACCAGGGCGAGTATGAGGCACTATTGGCTGGTTTGAAGCTGGCTAAGGAGGTTGGAGCTCAAAATCTTATTATCTTCAGCGATTCATAGGTAGTTACCTCACAAATAGAAGGGACCTACCAAGCCAAAGACCCTACTATGAAAAAGTACCTGGACAAAACCAGAGAACAGCTCGGACAACTCGGGGAATATGAGGTCCACCACATACCTCGAGAACAGAATGCTCGAGCTGACGCACTCTTAAAACTAGCCAGCACCAAACCAGGGGGTAATAATAGAAGCTTTATCCAGGAAATACTGCAGAACCCATCAATTTCAGAGGAAGAAGAGGTCCTAGCAATATCAGGCCAAGATCAAGGATGGATGACTCCCATAGTCAATTACCTTAAATCAGAAATACTCCCTACAGATAAGAAGGAGGCAAAGATGTTAAGACTAGAAGCACAATACTACACCATCATAAACAACATCCTATACAAGAGAGGGATCTCGACACCCCTATTAAAATGTGTACCGACCTCCAACACGAAAGAAGTCTTGGAAGAAATACATAGTGGCATATGTGGCAACCATCTTAGAGCACGAGCTCTCTCCAAAAATGTACTCTAAGCAGGATTCTTTTGGCCGACCTTGCAAAAGAAAGCAACAGAGTTTGTCAAGACATGCCCACCATGTCAGAAACATGCCAACTTTCATATCGCCCCACCAGAGGAGCTCATCAGCATAACATCACCTTGGCCGTTCGCAAAATAGGGACTCGACCTCCTAGGACCCTTTTCCCAAGAATCAGAACAAGTCAAGTTCCTCATTGTAGGGGTCGATTACTTCACAAAATGGATTGAGGCAGAGCCCCTAGCAAATGCCACTGCTCAAAGGAGTCAAAAATTCTTATATTGAAACATTGTCACAAGGTTTAGGGTTCCTTACTCCATCACCACAGACAATGGAACTCAATTCACAGACACAGGCTTCAGGAGGCTCGTAGCAGACTTGAAAATAAAACATCTATTTACATCCGTAGAACACCCACAAGCTAATGGACAAGCAGAAGCAGCTAACAAAGTCATATTGGCTAGGTTGAAATGGAGATTACAGGACGCAAAGGGAGCCTGGACTGAAGAGCTCCCACAAGTACTATGAGCATATCGGACAACTCCATATTCCACTACAAAGGAATCACCTTTTCGATTGGCTTACGGAATAGAGGCAATGATCCCAGTAGAAATCGAGGAAGGATCCCCCATAATGATCTACTATAATAAAGAGGCCAACTCCTAACTCCAGAGGGAATAGCTCAACCTAATACCAGAAATTCGAGAAAGAGCTCGGATCAGGGAGGAGGCATTAAAACGCCGAATGGCCTCAAGATACAATCGAAAGGTAGTACAGCGAAGCTTTGACAACAATGACCTCATCCTAATCCGAAATGATATCGGAACAAGTCGACCAGGAGAGGGGAAGCTAGCATCTAACTGGAAAGGACCCTACCAAGTCCCAGAGGTACTGGGAAAAGGTTACTACAGGGTGTCCGAACTCGAAGGGCGAGAGCTACCAAGGTCGTGGCACGCCTGCAACCTAAGAAGGTACTATAGTTAGGAGGTAATAAAGATCTTAGGTCAAGGTGCACTCTTTTTCCTGAAAAGGTTTTTTAACGAGGTACCAAGCCAAGATCTGTAAAATTGCCTGACTTAAAAGGGAAAACACCCATATGTATATATTTTACTTGCCTATATGTCTACTTTCTATTAGAATAAAACTTTTCAGATTCTCTACAAAGTTTCTCCACCAAGGCGCATTAATCTGAACGCAAAAATCCATCGCCCGATTACAAAACTACAGGTCGGCAAGGGGAAAACTAAACTCACTGCCCGACCACGATGAAAATCAAATTCACCGCCCGACTTCAATAAGGTCGGCCAAAGTGAGAACCAAACCCACCTTCCGACTTCGACAAAATCGGCAAGATGAAAAGTGATAAAAACAGATTAATACAAAAAGTTATACAAAGTAACTTAGAATAGACCGACATGAAGAAGTCAGACCAATCGACATAAAAGCTACAAAAAGTTATAAAAAGTAATCCATAGAAAGAGGCCCGATGAGGTCTGATAAAAAATAGATTGCTAAAAATAACTTGGGAAGGACTGGTATGAAGAAGCCGGACCAATCCCCCAAAGCTACAAAAAGTTATAAAAAGTAATCCATAGAAAAAGACCCAACGAGGTCCGAGAAAAAAATGGATCGCTAAAAATAACTTGGGAAGGACCGACATGAAGAAGTCAGACCAATCCCCCAAAAGCAACAAAGTTATAAAAAGTAAACCATAGAAAAAGACCCAACGAGGTCTGGGAAAAAATGGATTGCTAAAAATAACTTAGGAAGGACTGGCATAGAGAAGCTAGACCAATCCCCCCTGGTAGGAAACAACTCGGAATGGACCGACATGAAGAAGTCGGACCAATTCCCCAAAAGTGACAAAGTTATAAAAAGTAATTCATAGAAAGAGGTCTGGCCAGCCCCTATAAAAAATGGATTATTAAAAATAACTTAGAAGGGATTGACACAAAGAAGTCGGCCCAAGCCGATTAAAACGACAGAGTTATAAAAAGTAAACCTATAAAAAGAGACCCGGCGAGGTCCAATTAAAAATGGATTACTAGAAATAACTCGAGAAGGTTTGACGAGAGAAACCAATCAACAAGAAGACATGTGCTAGAAGGGACGCAGCCCGACCCAAAAAGCCAGGACCTTACTAAAATTAATTTACAAGTGTTCTATGAGAATACTAAAAAGAATGGCCGAACAAAGCTAGCCTTAAAGGTCACTTCAACTACAGCAGGAAACAAACAAATAGAAAGGCAATCAAAAGAGGTCGGACAACAAGACTCCCACACTCTAAAAATTCCTGGAAGTAGGCAAAAGTGTAAACCAGTATAGCAAAAAAGATACTATAATAAAAACTCGAGAAAGGCTGCCTCGAAATCGACCTTAAGAGCTTGAAAGTATTTGTTTTTTAGGAAAAAGTTTCTAAGTAAAGCAACCTAACGACAATAAAAGTCAAATCATTCAAAATTACAAAAAGCAGAGTTCAAAAAGCCCACAAGTCGGGCTGTAAAGATAAAAATACATAATTCATAAGGGGTGCAAGGTTTCCCTAGTAGCAGCGTCAGAAGGCGGAGGAATGATGTTTACAGGGACAGCATCCACGGTCCCATCCTCACGGTTGAGTATCTCACAATCCGGATCGGGTTGGGGACGGTCGACCTCGGCAGTAGGATTTGAAGAAGTCGTGGTAGCAGTAGCTTTGGTTGATGGCTCAGGGCGAGGACCATCCTCCTCATCCTCATCTAGGGCTGGCACAATCTTACCATTTTCAACAATATTATCCAAACTAAAAAGACTCAGGTCGAGCTCGAGAGCAAGAACCCGGACCTGAGCTTTTAGGTTCTCATATGTGTCAGTCACATTGCCCACAAGATGACCCTGAAGTTTAGCATAATCAGCATAGGCCGACTCAAGTCTCTCCCTGACCTCTAGCAACTCGCCATAAGTGGTAGTGTAACTCTCCTTTGACCTCTTGGCCATCTCCTCAGCCAAATTCGCAGCCGCCTCAGCCCTGGTAGCCCGAGACTTTTCCTTCTCTAAATCCAGCTCCAGTTTAATAACTCTAGCATCCAACTCGTCCTTCAACCCCTTAATCCTATCAAATTCCGACTTGGCCTCATCCATAAAGGCCTTCGTTGCATGAACAGTGATATCCTGAGCAGTTTGAAATAAGGCTGCACCTATGTGTGCCATCTTAACACCACTCCGGGTAATGAAATTCAAGTGGTGAAGAATGGACACGTCGTCCAAAGAAAGTCGGCCATAAGGAGCAATCTGGTTATCCACAAACCCCACAGCATCAAAATCAGGGGCATCCAAATTGAAGCGCTCAGTAGTCCTCTGCTTCTTGGGGAGAGGACCGGCAGCAGAAGGAGAGGCAGCACCAGGGGTCGGCTGGGGAGGATCAAAAGAAGCCAAGCAGACTTGGGGAGTTGGGATGATCTTCCTCGTTCCAGACGTGTCCGAGGTCGACCTCCTAAGCGTAACATTGGAAGACCCCTCCCCAGGACCTTTGGCCGAAATACTCTGGGCAGCAGTTGCCTTCCGGGCCCTCTTAAAAGCCTTCATACCATCAGTAGTCTTCACCATCTCTGAAAAAATAAAACAGCAAAACCAAAGTTGCAAGTTAGACAAAAAGAGATCGACAAAATAAACAAAATAACAAAGATAAAGCTAGCAAAGAAATCGGCAGCTACCCAATTCAGCTCGAAGAAGGGAGGGATCCCCCAAGAACCTCTTCGTATCAAGATGAGGAGGCTCCCCCCAATTCTCCTCTAGAACATGCACAAAAGCCTGTTCAACCTCGTCCAACATTTCCCAAGTATACCTAGACACTACTACATTCTGTTGCCAGGATAGGGGGAAGGCAGGCTCGTCATTCTGCTCCAAGAAGAAAGGCCGAGCTCCTTCAACAGCTCGGACCTTAAAATAATAGTTTTTAAAATCCCTAAAAGACTCGTCGTACATAGAAAAAACTTTCTTTCCTTGGGCAGCTTGGAAAGAAACCCAGGAAGCCTTCTTCCTAGCTGCCCCAGGCTTCGTCAAAACAAAAAGGTAAAGAAAGAGAGTTTGAGAAGGTCGGACATCCAGTTCTTGGCCCAATAGTTGGAAGATCTTTATGAAGCCCCACGAGTTCGGGTGAAGCTGAGACGGGAAAACATTACAGACCACAACAAGTCGGTCTCAAAGGAAGTAAAGGGAATGGTGATGTTCATTTGGCTAAAAAAGTAGTCATAAGCATAAAAGAAGGGACGTTTCCCCTGAGTCAGCGAAGGAAAACAAACCCTCTCCTCAGGGTTAGGCGCTACTACTTTGTAATTCTTCTCCTGATCTCTATTACTACAAAGTTGGTGATGCCTCCTAAGCTGCATGTAATATTCAGAATTTACCACAGAAACACACATCAAAACAAGGGAGTCCATCCAGTCAGACATGCCCTCAGGGACTTTGGAAGACATCTCGACAATGTTTTTGCGAGAAGACATATACGAACTAATCCTACAGTGAGAAAAGAAAAAATGGGTTACTAATCAAACAGTTCAGACAAAACAGAAACCATCTCGGACAAAAATGGAGATAACTCGGACTAAAGCATACAAATATTAGAAGTCAGATACAACAGCGAAAGGAAACCCTAGGACTCACACCAAGGTCCAGGGGCATCCTTTGGAGGTAGTAACAGAATAAGGATTCATGAAAAATCTATAGTCTACGCTCATCTATCAAAAATAACCCTCATCCAACAGCGACACTCCGAAAAGAAAGTCACAAATCACAAAACGACATCAAAGTTACCATCTTTTCACAATTTATCAGCAAAGGGATCTCGTAAAGGAAATCATCCATGTCATACAAGACATAAAGCCATCAACATCAAACACACTACGCAAAAGACATCAAAAGATGCTACCTTTTTTACAATCCATTACTCCAAACTCCAAACAAAAAGATATCTACGTATTCAAAGTAAAAGGGGGAAAAAACAAAGTGGTAAATCAAAGAAGCCCTAAAGTAGCGCACATTACAGAAATGATTAGACACAGCAAACAAAGAAAGATTCAAACTTTCCAACACGAAGTCAAGCAAAGATCAAAACTTCTCAAGAAAAATATAGCACGGAAAGAGTAAAGACAAAGAAGAAGACCAACCTGTAAAGAAGACGATGAATACCAAAGCAAATGGCGAGCCCACACCGACGATCACTTTTGAAAGCAAGGAGAGCACGAAGACGAGAAAACTTAGGTTCAAGAGAATGAAGAAAATCGCAGGACGAACCAGAAACAGAAGAGCAAAGAGAAAATGAGAAGTTACAGTAAACACGGAGAAGGGGAACTGAAAAGAGAGGCTGTGAAATTCAAATGAAGATACAAAGAGGGAAACAAAAGGAAATGTCAAAGAGTTAAATGAGTATTTAAACCTTTGCACATTCCCAAGGAAAACACAAAACACACGTTCCAATTAAAAAGGGGTGAGAAAAAAACGCTCCGCATTCAAGCCACTAAATAAAAATTCTACAAAAGATCAAGATGCTCGAGCTCGGCTTCCCCAAGGGAGATCGAAAAGTCCAAAAAAAGGCTCGACCTCAAAAAGGAAGACCACGCTCAAGAAGGGGCACTGTTCATGCCCTGGGTCGAGCTGTACGACCCAGGCTGATGGAAGACAAGTCGACCGACCTCTTCAGGTCAGGATTACCCGAGCTCCTCTCAAAGAGCTCGGCCAAATCACGACAGGGAGCCCAAACAGGCCCAAATAGAGGGACAAAGGCCAATATAAAGGCAACTAAAGCCTGAAAAGATAAGGGCGACTCCCCTCAAGATAAGATGACTTCACTCAGAAGATAAGATAAGATAACTAACTTATCTTATCCAGAAAAGTCACTCCACACTATTATAAATACACTGGAGCACTCATGTATACCTCATACTCTGATTCTATTAAAAACCTACTTAAAGCCCATGCTAACTTAAGCATCGGAGTGTCTTGCAGGTACCACCACCCTCCGGTGACGAAGGATCAGCAGCATCTCCAGCTCCACCAGTTCCACCAGGTCAGACACGACAACTTCGGCCACCACCGCAGATCTCGTCCGAGATCGACCTACAGTTTCAGGTAACCCTCGGAACACTTTACATCTAAGTTTTCTCTGTAAATTATGAGCAACTAAACCTCCTAAGTTAAGGTTAGGAGCTCTGCTAATTCCTATGGATTAATAATATTATTTTTTCTATTTCAATATATGTTTGATTCCATTGTATGATGTATTGTCATTCTTCATCCAAATGAGACTGGGTATGTCCCTTCTCTACATGAGTTCCTGTGATACCGAAAAAAGTTCACTTGAGCTAAAGCTTGAGAATACATCACCTGAACCAATAATTCATCTGGGCTAATTGAGGATATGTGACATATAATCCGGTTATTATGGGTGATGAGATTCTTGTGGCGCTAAGGCTAGAATCATTGAGCTTCATTCTTTGATCCGAAAGACCTGACCTTGTCTGTGGCATTTTAAACAGGATCAACAAAGGAGAGTGAATTGTGCGGGCTTCATCCTCGTTCATATTGAATGACCATTGACAACGGCGTTTGATATGAATCAGGGGAGATTAACTTGATGAGAGGACATGAGTTAATCACTTACAGCTTTGCCATAGAACGAATCATTCATTGTTGAAGTGGTTTGTAAGAAGTATTAATCCAGAAAGATAAAGTATCTCCAAAACCTTAACTGATTTCTTATTATTGGTCTGTAAGAAGTATTATTGCACATTGAGGTTGAACCAGGATACTTGCTAGTGTGGATCTCTTTAGACAAAACCAAAAAATCTCTTCACTACTAGAAAATTACTTATTTCAAACGGATATTTTCGACAGATTTTATACCACAGAAATACAGATAGATTTTGCGAGAGAATTTTTCTTAGAAATAAAGAAAAAATGAATTAACATGAATTACAAACGGAAAAAGGATAATTTTATCGAAAAAATTAATTTTTCTGTGAAAAAAAATTACCGACAAAAAATCCTTCTGTATTTAATTGAGTAAAATATTACATTTTATAAAATTATTATAGATACAAATTATGTCGATAATTTAAATTATTTGGTTGAAAATGTTAAAATAAGGGTTTCGTTCACATCTTCCTTCTCATGTCACATAACACTTCAGTGCCTTTACACCCATCCCTTCCAAATGCTCCATTGGCGGCGGCTCTCGACCTTGCACTGCCATCGCACCGAACCTCCATTGCACTAAACTTCCGTCGCACCGAAGCTCTGTTGCACCCCTTCTTGGTTCTTCTCCGTCGCACCCTTTCCGTTGGCCTTGCTCACGTTGCTCCCTTTCGAACCCTAACGTGTGTTTCTCTCTTCGATCTCGCCACTAGTGCTTACTCTTCTCCATGTGTTCCTGTATTTCTCTCTTTAATATTGCCTCAGCCGTGCAGGTAACCCTAATCTTCATTCTCTTCCATCGTTGTTTTCTTTTATTCAATTTCATCGCTAATTATTATTTATATTATCCGTTCTATTTCCTATGTTTTATTTCCTTAACTTTGATGCTTTTACCATTTGACAACATATAAGGTGCGAATCTGTTTCTGTGCTGCTTCCATTCTTCCACTTCCATTTGCTACTCTGCTTCCTTTCTTCCACTTGCATTTTTTAATCATTTGGTGTTGACCTAACCAATAAAACATTTGAAAATAGAAACTCTTACCTAAAAGGGGGTGGTGTAGTGGAACAGCAAAAGAAAAGACCTACAAGAATTAAAAAGGTGGTCCTTGATGATGATAATGATGAACTTGATGACATTTATTCTCATTCAACTTCTGGAACATCTGTCTCTACTGGACACAAATCACTCATTTATGGAGTTGTTAAAGATGTTTTGTAGGAGTTTGTAAATCTGTCCAACCATCTCATTTCCACAAGCCAACAAGAAAGAAAGCTTGCGATAAGGAATGAAAATGCTTTGAGAAAATCAAGAGATAGAGTTGTAGTTCTCCTGAAGTATGTGGACAATATACATGAGGATGACACCATGGCCACAGATCATGGAGAACCACTGGACTCTGAAGAGGACGGCTCAGATGCCTAGAAATGTCTCTTAATGAAGACTTCTATTTTATTGCTCTTTGTTTCATGAAACAATTTAGTTTTAGACATTGTTTTATTTCTAGATGACTGTATAACTTAACTTTGTACTTATTTTAAATTTCACTTATGTGAACTTTAAGGACTAACATCTTTTTTGCAAGCCGGAACTGGAAATTGTTTCCTCCCTTGATGACAAAAGAGGGAGTAGTATAGATAGATGATGTGTTGTGGTCTGAACTGAAATAGTGTTACTTTAGTTTTGAACTTGTACTTGTCATACACTTGTGTTATGTGTTATCTTAGTTGTTGATAATGTTTTGTGCTGATATGTCTGTTTTGAATATGTTGAATCACATTGGCTTGAGCTGCTAAAAATGTTGCCATACAAGATAATTCTATGAAACATTTGTTTGTCTTATATAGATATGTTCTCTATGTGTGCAAATAGGAAATTGCAGAATAACATACTTTAAGGGGGAGCAACCATCATGAAAGAAAGGGAGAGCACATCAAAATTACATGGTATCATCAAAGGAAGTTTTTGAAACTTGTCTATGTTAATTCCTTTGATTATCAACTTAGAAACTATGTTTGTCATCAAGGGAGAGATTATTGAGTTTAGTAAATAAACAACAAAAATGATGATGACAAACATGCTTTTGGGTTAATAACCCAAGTGGGTTTGATGAAGGTGTTTAAGTGTGCAGACCCAAGTTACTTTGGTGCAGCCCAAACAAATGAAACCAAGTGCTTTCCAGGGTGATGAATGAAATGGAATCCAACCAAGCCCAATGCAAATCAAAACAAAGGAAAGCAACCCTCAGCTGGGATACAATGTTGCTTCGGGTATTACTCAGAGAACAAAGAAGGATTCACTTTTTCACTCTAACACCAAAGGGGAAGGAAGTTCAGAGAAGAAAAAGGTAATTTATTTCCTTTAACATGCAAGTCAAATTTCCTTGTGAATCACCCTACTCTCTGCACTACCATTTTAGGAAAAAATGAAGAAAGTGGTGGCTAAGTTTCTCTACTGTGAATCAATGGTTGAAAGTGTTTTTTGGAGCCAAAGCACAAATCCAAGGGTTTGAATTTGGGAACCTCACTGAGCTAGCAAGTTGCTGTTGCACCTACCTCCTTAGTTAAGCCCAAAATCAGATTTTAAATCCCTAATTTTGTGGTCTGAATGAAGAAAAAGAAAAGGAGATTATAGTTGGTTCAAGGATAAAAAAGTTGACCTTGGAGAGAAACCCTAGCTAGCTGTGGCTCAAGGATGATAGAAAAAGAAAAATGATTTTCATTTGAAGACAAGGAAAGAGAATCCGAAAAAGAGAGCAAAGTGAAAACCTCACAAACAGAGTTTGAAGTTTTGGAAGTATTGCACCTACACTAAAAGGAGCACTCTGCTAAGATGAAGAACAAAGTTTTGAGTTCAGAAGTTGGGTTCAGCACATAGAATCAAGGCTGTGAATCATCATCTCCTTCATAGTTTATTGTTTAATATTTTGTTTCAATGTTGTATCTTTCTTTGTGTTCATTCAGTGGTAAAAGGCATAAAAGTGAGACATTAAGAAAAAGCCATTGAGAGAAAAGGCTGAGAGAAACACTTAGAGAGAAAAGCTAAGAGTAATTTCAGATTGCTTTTGGATGTATTTCTATTTTGTGTCATGTACCTAAGAGGTATCCCTTGCTAAGTTGGGTAAGCACTTAGTGTGTTGAATCTAGGTAGTTACATAGCCAAGTCTAGTTTATGTTGAAGCTAGGTGTGTCCCTGATAGGATTATGTTGAGTCCTTGGGAATTGGTGTATGTAATACTTGGAAAGATAGTGAAAATTCCACCAACATTGTGGTGAAGACTGGATGTAGGTTGCATTGCACTAGACAACTGAACTAGGATACATGGTTGTGTCATCTTCTTCTTCTTTGCTCTGATTCTATTTTTCTCGCAATTTATGTGACAAAATAAAATTGTCTCCTGCATAATCCAATACGCAGATCAAACAGAAGCCAAGTTATAAGTTCTGGTTTGAGGTTTTATTAATCAAGTTAAAAGAAGGCCTTAGATTCCCCCCCTTCTCTAGCCATTAAGAAACCTCAATAAAAAATACTTCCCAAAGTCTGTTCGTGAAGCTAAGGAGAAAGAGTTGATGCAACTGAGTCAAGGAAACATGTCAATAGCTGAATATACTTGGAACTTCAAATATCTGTGTCATTTTTCAAAGATTTGCCAAGGAGATCCTGATAGTTTTGAAGAATGGAAATGTCTAAAGTATAAAGGAGGACTTCGCGATGAGTTGATACACTCTTTGAAGCCTTTGGAGCTTCAGAATTTCGTAGAACTCGTCAACAAGAACCAGCTTATGGAAGACTGTGAGAAAAAGATGGCGGCAACGAGGATGGGTCGTCAAAACTTGCCATAAAGGAATGCTAGCAACTTCCACTGACCTGTGTTTCAACAGAGGGTGCCTTTCAAGAATTCTGGAGTACCTGATGTACCACTATTTTGTGGTACATTTTATACTAAATTGAGTGGATTTTATCCATCAGTCTCACACTTATGCATACAAATTGCATGTTTTACATTTTCCTTCCTAATTTTGTACTATGATTGAAAGCATGCTTCTTTGGCCTTAAATTTGCTAATTATTAATCCTCTCTTATTACTATTCGATGCCGTGATATGTGTGTTAAGTGATTTCAGGTTTTCTAGGGCAGGAATGGCTTAGAGGATGGAAGGAAGCATGCAAAAATGGAAGGAACACAAGAAATTAAGTATTTCAGAAGATGGCAGCGACGCGTACGCATGGGAGATGCGCACGCGTGACCAGCGCATCAGTCAAGCGACGCGTACGCGTGACCGGGGATTTGTTTAGCGACACGTATGCGTGACGAGCGTCACGTGCTGCAGATATCAAAAAATGCTGGGGTCGATTTCTGGGCTGCTTTAGACCTAGTTTCAAGCCCGAAAATACTGATTAGAGGCTGCAGAGTGGAGCTGGAAGGGGATGAATCATTCAACAATCATTCACACTTCATACAACATTAGTTAGGTTTTAGATGTAGTTTTCTAGAGAGAGAGGCTCTCTCCTCTCTCTAGATTTTAGGGTTTTCAGTATTTTTTCTTCTCAATTTCAGAATTCTACCTTGGTGTAATTTAGTTTTTCTTCTACTTTTATTTGTTCTAGTACTTTAGTTCATCTACTTCTCTTGTTGATTTCTCTATTTTCCCAATTTAATTTATGAACTCTTCATGTTAGATTCAATTTTCATATTAATGCAATTTATGTTCTCATGTTTATGATTACTTTCTTAATTTGTTGTTATTGTTTCCTCTTGCAATTGTTAGGCTTAGCTTTTAATATATCTTGTTAGTTTCTATGTTTTTATGTTATGCCTTCCAAGTGTTTGATAAAATACTTGGTTGGGTTTTAATTTAGATTTCTATGTTCTTAACTTGGGTTGATCAATTAGAGACTCTCACTATGAGTTGACTAGGACTTGTGAATTCAAGTTAATTGTGTGCACTTGACCTTCTTCCATTGGTTAGAGGTTAACAAAGTGAAGGCAATTCATATTTACCATCACATTTGATGATGATAATAAGGATAGGACTTCTAAATCTCAATCCTTGCTAAGAGCTTTCCTAATTATTAGTTTATTTTCTTGTCATTTACATTCCTTGTTCAACATTTAAAAAACCCCAAAAATACTTTTTCATAACCAATAGTAACATACTTCCCTGCAATTCCTTGAGAGACGACCCGAGGTTTAAATACTTCGGTTTATTTTTATTGGGGTTTGTACCTGTGACAAACGAATTAAATTTTGATTGAGGATTAGTTGTCGGTTTAGAACTATACTTACAACGCGATATTTTTGTGAAAAATCTTTACCGACATTTTTTCTCCGTCAGTACCTCAACACGGTAATCAACGAGTTGGGAACACCTCTGGTAGATCTACTTTTGGAAACGGAGGTCAACCGAGGCAGAACCTTGGCAAGGAACCCAGCAAGGTCGCATGGATCAGTCATGTAGGCAATGTGGAAAATATCACCTCGGTAAGCTGTATTAGTTTAGAGCACACACTTATTTTGCTTGCAGAGAAATGGGACTCATTGCAAAAGATTGTCCAAAGAAGCCTAACCGAGATCCTGCTAGAGCATCACAACAAAGGCAAGTGTTTGCTATGTCTGCCTACGATGCTACTGGTTCTGACTCCTTGCTCCAAGGTCAGTGTTATGTCAAGACTCGTTCCTTAACTGTACTGTATGATTCTAGCACGTCGCATTCTGTTATTTCATTAACTGTTGCGCGTGAGTTGGGATTAGTTTTCTTTAAACTGAGTTTTGACCTAGTTGTCAATACACCTACCTCACATAAAGCGTTGACCAACCTTATTTGTCGACAGGTAGCCTTCAGTATTGAAAGTAGACCTTTCTTACATGACCTAGTATGTTTATCTTTGTTTGGTTAAGACATTATCTTAAGGCTTGATTGGTTATCTAAGAATCATATTCTTCTTGACTATTTTGATAAAACTATTATCTTTCCTTATAATAATATACATACTGGATCAGTAGTTTTTCATGCTTTATACCTAGATTCTGTGAGAGCTAACTATAACGGGAGTGAATATAATGGTATGTTCTATTAGCGACTAGCTCGAGTGTCGACAAATTAAACCTGGAGCAGATCCGAATAGTGCGAGATTTCCCTGATGTGTTTTTGAAAGACATACTAGAGTCTTCTCCTCGAAGAGAGATTGAGTTTGGCATCAACTTGGTACCTGGAGCTGGACTGATTTTGGTGGCACCCTACCGTTTGTCTCCATTGGAACTGGAAGAACTAAAGAAGCATTTGGAAGAACTGTTGGTCCCAGTGTTACTAGTAAAGAAGAAGAATGGAGGAATGAGACTGTGCATAGACTACTGACAGTTGAACAAGGTTGCAGTTAAGAACAAGTACCCACTTCCTCGATAGACGATCTAATGGATTAACTAAAAGGTGCAACAATATTTTCAAAAATTGACTTATGATCGGGTTATCATCAGATTCGGGTAAAGGAATTAGATATACCAAAGACGACGTTTAGAATGTGATACAGTCATTATGAGTATACGGTTATGTCGTTTGGACTAACTAATGCTCTGGCGATATTCATGGACTACATGAATCACATTTTTCAACCATACCTAGACTAATTTGTGGTAGTGTTCATAGATGATATCCTCGTTTATTCCAAGACTGAGGAAGAGCATGAAGAGCATCTGAGAACAGTGTTACAAATACTGAGAGAACAAAAGTTGTATGGGAAGTTGTCAAAGTATGAATTCTGGATAAATAAAGTGGCATTCTTGAGACACGTGATTTATCGAGAAGGAATAGCAGTAGATCCCTCAAAGATCGAAGTAGTAGTGTAGTGGAAGCAGCCTAAGACAATCACGGAAGTTCAAAGTTTTCTAGGTTTGGCTGGTTATTACCGGCAATTCATAAAAAGGTTTTCTCAAATTTCCCTACCACTCCCCCCGCCTCACTCGAAAAGAAGTACCGTTCAAATGGACAGAAGAGTATGAAAGATGTTTTGATACGCTAAAGAAAAAACTAACAACTGCACCGGTATTGACACTAACAGATTTCTGGGAACCTTTTTAGGTATATTGTGATGCTTCTTTGAAAGGATTGGGATACGTGCTGATGCAACACAAGAATGTGGTAGCATATGCGTCAAGGCAGTTGAGACTCCACGAGAAGAATTACCCTACTCATGATCTTGATTTGGCAGTGGTGGTGTTTGTGCTCAAGATATGGAGACATCATTTATATGGGGCTCAGTTGGAAGTTTTCTCCGATCATAAGAGTCTGAAGTACATATTTGAACAGAAGTACCTTAACATGAGATAGCGACGATGGATGGAATTTATGAAGGATTACGATTTTAAGCTGAGTTATCATCCGAAAAAGGCGAACGTAGTTACGGACGCTCTGAGTCGTAAGAGTTTAAGTATTTCTTGGATGATGATGAACAGAGACGAGTTAATTTCAATATTTGTAAATTTCAGACTGGGAAAAAAGGAAACATCAGAAGGAGTCATCATGGCACATCTACTCTTGACTTCAGATTTCAAGACAACTATTCGACAAGCGCAATTTAGAATGTCAGGACTGTTGGCTAGATTAGAGGCGGATAAACTGGAAAAAGTGCGACAAGACAGTGACGTATTGTGGAGGTTTAAGAATATAGTTTGTGTACCTGACCGAGGAAGATTGCGTCAAGAGATTTTGATGGAGGCCCATCAGGGTAAATTTTTTATGCATCCGGGTACGACCAAGATGTACCAAGATTTAAAGAGTTTGTTCTGGTGGCTGAAACTAGAGAGGGGTGTGACGGAATATGTATCTAAATGCCTGATTTGTCAGAAGATTAAGGCAGAACATCAGAAACCCTCAAGAAGACTACAACCTTTAAAAGTGCCTCAATGGAAATGGGAGAGAATCACCATGAATTTTGTCACTGGATTACCGAGGATGTCGGCTGGGCATGATGCGATATGGGTTATAGTGGACAGATTGACAAAGTCGGCTCATTTTCTTCCAATCCAAGCTAACTATACATTGGAAAAACTTGCACATTTATACATTCAAGAAGTGGTGAGACTACATGGAATACCTTCTTCAATTGTTTCTGACAGAGATTCAAGGTTTACATAAAGGTTTTAGGGAGATTTTCATAAAGCCTTTGGCACAGAGCTGTAGGTAAGTACAACTTATCACCCACAGACAGATGGACCGTCAGAATGAACGATTCAAACATTAGAAGATATGTTGAGATCATGTGTAATGGAACAACAGGAAAACTGGGACAATCAATTGCCGTTGGTGGAATTTACCTACAACAATAGTTATCAACAGAGTATTGTAATATCCCCATATGAATCTCTTTATGGACGACGGTATCAATCTCTACTGTGTTGGCACCAAGGAGAAAAATATATTGCTTTGAGTCCGGATTTGGTACAGGAAACAACCGCTCAGATCAAGAAGATTCGTGACAAGATTCAGACGGCACAGGGTCGACAAAAGAGCTATGTCAATAATAGACGTAAGCCTTTAGAATTTAGGAAAAGTGAATATGTTCTCTTAAAAGCAAGTCCTACCATCGGTATAGGTCGCACCCTTAGAACCAAAAAGTTAAACCCTAGGTACGTAGGTCTTTTTCAGATCCTTAGGAGAGTCAGTCCAGTTGCGTATCACCTTTGTTTGGCCATTTCCAACATATTGCATGCAATATGATTCGATTATGGCCTCATCTTTGTTACACTCTTGTAAAACTTACTATATTTCTTGATATTTTGATTGACAGGTAGAGCTTGAGCTATATCCTTTTTGCGAGAACCATGGTTCCTAAAATCATGGTTTCATGCTTCGATACTAAGTTTTAGATCTTACGCTGAAGACACAATAGCCTTGTCAAATGAATTACATTAAAAACCTCTCAATATATTTGCTATCCAAAGAAAAAGGATTTTGGCTGTTGAATTAAGAGTCTAAAATACAATGAATGCTTCCACCTTCATGGAGGATTAGGTTCCACTTGAAAGTAACAAGTAAAATCATGTGCATTGTCGTGTGTTGTGTATAGGTTATTGGGGTATGCTTTCTTAATTCTATTATTATTTTTATCCCATTTATTAATAACATTGTAGCAGGTTCAATCACTCTCAAGTGTAATTCCAGTTTAATTTCCAGTTTCAAATAGAAGAACGATACTAAATTGGTTAATATGAGTTTAGTTATTTGTCTTGGATCTTTATATTAATAGATTGTCTACTATTTTGAGAAGTTTACAAGTTCATTATTGTAATATATATATTATATATTTAAAACTTTATTAACTGTTTATTATTTTTGAATAGGAATCATTAATTAAAGAAACTATGTGTGGCTATTAATTAAATTGCCCGTCACTTTTTTAATTAAAAATAAAGTAATAAAATAACAGATATCTAAGTCGTTAATAAATACCAAAATTATTGGAATGGTCATCAATTTTATTGCAAATAGAAATATTAGCTTTTATTATTATCAACAACTTATTTTTTTATTTTAAACTATATTATCGACGATCAGACCGTCGATTTTATTAAAAGTAGAAAACTTCTCTTTCTTTTATCATTGACAGTCCAGTAGTTGATTTTATTACATTATTAAAAAATCGACAAATTGAAAAACATCAACACAAGCCGTTGCTTTTGCAGTCGACTTTTTTAGTTATCAACGCCACGACCATTAATTTTGCCGTCAATTTGTAGGTGTTTTTTTATAGTGACTGGAGTGTGTTCTCCATTATCACCGTTACTCTCTTTGCCAGAATCCTAAATCACTGTACAAAGTTAGCATTAGATACTTCTTAACCTGGATTCTTAAACTAAAGACCAAATTTAATTGTGCCAAGTAATTGCTTACCTTAGATAAAGCCACAATAGATGCATCATTGACATCTGATTCAGTCTCAATCTCGGTCTGACTAGATTTAGGCAACAAACTCGCCACAACATCATCAACTCCTTATCACACAAAAAACATTAACTATTCTTTAATGCCAAGATTGCATGAAATAATATTTCATCGTAACATTCATAAGTAGATAAAAATGGATCTATATCCCAATGCCGATGGAAGAAGACTGCGAGCTATGAAGCCCTATCAATGAGTCATCATCACTGACGTGGCGAAAATTGGCGAGTTAAGAAATTATTATAAGAGATACGTTGCAAGTATAGTTCTTAACCAACCAAAAATTCGCTTATCAATTTAGAAGGGTTGTCACAAAATTAGAATTAAAATACTAGGAGTATGAATCCCAGGTCGTCTCCCAACGAGTTGCAGAAAGATGTGCTATTTTATTAATCAGATGTTTTCTAAAATGGTTTGAGTTGATAAACAGGAAATTAAATCAGAGAATTTATGTTATTTAAATAAAAAAACTTTGACCGGGAGTAGATTAGTTGGAAGGCCTATCCTTGTTGGAGTTCTCCCAAGATCAATTGATAATTGAAGGTTGTCTGCTCAGTTATCCCTTACCGGATAAAGGAAAGTTAAGCAAGTTGGAAGTCAGTTTCTACTCACAAGTTCTAATCCTCTCCCTTGAAAAGGACTAGTGTCAGTGATTAGATGGCGACCCAACGCTAAACCCAATTATTATTTTACTCTTGGGCATTCCAACTCAAGGTCCTCCTTTCAACCAACTTCCAATCAAGTTATGGAACTACTTGCTCATTATGAATGTAAAATTCACGAAATAAGAAAGGAAAATAAAGAAAGACATGATAAATAATAATCAAAAGGATCAATTAAAATAAAAATAGTTCTTGTATTAATAAATTCTAAAAATAATCTAATAGTAACTCTGAAGAAATTAAGGATATGAAAGAGTAAGTGACAAGTAAGGAAACAAACTAGAATGACGAAGTCTTGACGGAGGTAATAACTCTTCTCAATATCTCAATCCAAAAAGCAATAAAATCAAATTCCTAAGAACTATGAATGTATATAGGGAAAACCTAGAGGAGGAGTAAAATCAGATCTAAAACTAAAATTATGCAGAATAAATGTTGTAACTGGTCTCTGCATGTTCCCTGGCTCTAATCTGCTTTTCTGGGCCAAAAACTAGGTCAAAACAGGGCCCAAAATCGCCCACAGCAAATTCTGCAGATTCTGCAGATCGCGCACGTCACGCAATCGCGTCATCCACGCGTTCGCGTCATCCAGCGTTTTGCCTTGCCACGCGTGTGCGTCGTCCACGCATTCGCGTCACTTGTGCAGTTTCCAATCGATGCGTTCGCGTCAGACACGCGAGCGCGTCACTGCAATTTCCTGTAATTCGCGCGGTCGCGTGAGCCATGTGTCCGCGTCGCTTCTCGCTGGTCATCTCCTCAATTTCTTGTGTTCCTTCCATTTTTGCAAGCTTCCTTTCCAATCTCCAAGTCATTCATGCCCTATAAAGCCTGAAACACTTAACACACAGATCACGACATCGAATGGAATAAAGGAGAATTAAAATACATAATTAAAAGTCTTTAGGAAGTAAGTTTTCAACCATGGAGTAATTTTGGAAAGGAATTGTAAATACATGCTAATTTAATGAATAAATGGGTAAATATTTGATAAAACCACACAATTAAATACAATATAAACCATAAAATAATGGTTTATCAACCTCCCACACTTAGACATAAGCATGTCCTCATACTTAGTTGAAGGAGATAAAATAAATGAGCAGGAACATGTAAAACTCATGTTATGCAATGCAACCTATACATATGAATGCAACTATATGATTCTTGTCCACTTGGTTAAAAGTAAATAAGCTCCTTAAGACAAGCACAAATCAAATTCCATTAATTCAAGTCTTATGTAGTAACAACAGATAAAAATGCAAGAAGGTAGCTCATGAAAGCAAGGAACATAGAATTTAAGTATTGAACACTCACTGATGATGTATGTACGCTCTAATCTCTCTAGTGTATAGGGTAATCACTCTATCCTTCTCTAATCATGCTTTCTAATTTTTTTGTTCTTCACCTAACCAATCAACAACATTTAATGTACCAATGCAAATATCATGAGGTCTTTTCAAGGTTGTAATGGGGCCAAGGTAAGGGTAAGGGTACATATATGGCTAAGTAAGCTTATAAATTGAATCTTTAATTAACCCAAGCTTTCACCTAACACACATATATACATTCTATATAACTTAAATTTCATACCTAGCTACCCAAAATTTCCCTTTCACATTTCTTACTCATGTATCAACTTTTATTTTAATTTTATCATATATGCATTGATCCTTGAATTTTAACTTAGCATTGAGGTTATTTTGTCCCCTTATTTATTTATTGAATATTTTTAGATTTTTTTTAAAATAAAAATAAACACAGCTTATCAATGCACATAGAATTTTAATTTTTCTTTTATAGTTTCACATGAGTAGGTACCCAAATTCTCATTATGTTATCATGACACATTCTCTTATTATCTTTTGTTCCCACAATCTTCCCATACTCAATTAACACACAATTCTATCTCAAGCTAACCAAAGATTCAATTGAGATATATAATTATTTTTCCGCTTAAGGCTAGTGATGTGATAAAATAAAGAACAAATGGGATTTAAAGGCTCAAAGTGGCTAATAAATGTAATTGGAAAGGGTAGGCTTATTTTGGATAAGTGAGCTAAACAAATAATGGCCTCAATCATATGCAAGCATAGAAATATATTAAACATTGGACATATAGGATGAAACAAAATATAGATTACAATCATAGAGAAGTAAACACGCAAGAATAAATTAATTATGGTTAATTAATGTAACCATGTATTTAGGCTCAAAGTCTCACAGGTTGTGTGTTCTTTAGCTCAAAAACCATGTTCCAAATACAACTTCAAGCAAATTTAACATAAAAGTTTTGATTAAAATTAGCGAAATTTTGTTCTAAAAATAGAGTCTTAGAAGAAACTTATTATCTTTTCAATCAAGTAGAACATGCATGCAACTAACTTATTACTATGCAATTTATCCTATTCTACAAAAGAAAAACTAACTAAATATCATATTTTATTGGTTTTAGGGAAGAGAAATTACCTCCGGAAGTCAGGTACTGACCGACCTCCCCACACTTAAGGCTTTGCACCGTCCTCGGTGCCATCTGTCAGGAACAAAGGTGGGTTGGAAGCAGTATCTCCACAGTCGGGACCGTCATGGCTCCCTGTGCTGGTAAATGAAGTGGAGTCCAAGGTGTCTGGGTCTTTGTATTTTCCCATAAGTAGCTCCTTGAGGTATGTGAATCGGCGCTTGTTACGGCGCTCTCTTAGCTTTGCTTTGTGTTCCTGCCGATCCAACCTCTCAAGTATCTGATGGAGCAGTTGGTTTGTTGTATGTGCTTGTGGTGTTGAAGGAGGAATGTCTTCAGCCGGTTCAGTAGGCTGGCTTGTAGTGGCTACTGGAAGTCTGATATATTTTCCGTTAGGGACGTACTGATCATCCCGTGGGAGCATGGCTTTGGTGTCTCCAGCTCTGTAGGAGACTCTGGCTGCTGAGACGAGATCTGAAACCAAGGTGGAAAAAGGTAAGTTGCCAGCAATTTGTACGTGTCCCATAGCATTCCGGATGTGTCTTGGTAGGTTCAGAGGCTGGTCTGTAAGGATGCACCATAGTAGAATGGCCATGTCTGCAGTGAAGGAGGACTCGTGGGTGCTCAGAAAGACGTAATGGGACATAATCTGTGCCCACACGCGAGCCTCCAAGGTAAGTGCAAAAGCCAATATTCCCTTAGGTCGGGAACGATGGTATCCATAGATTCATCTGCTGCCAGGTAGTGCGATAACTCTGAGAACAGCGTCCCAGTCAAATTGGTACATCTGGCGCTTGAGTGCGGCCTCTTGAAATGCATCTAGTCCTTCTGGAGTAGGGGGAAGATCTAAAGCTCGCTGAATGGCTTCTTCTGTAATGGGGACTTGCTTCTATCGGACATAGACAGAATGCAGGGTTGGCAGGTGAAAATTAGAGTAGAACTCGACTACCCAGGAAAGATTAACCTGCCGTAGCTGTCTCTGTAAGAAACTCCATTGTCTTCGTTCAATCTGCGGCTCAACAAATTCAGCAATACGGGTCGGGAGGATAAGAAGGTATTCATTGTTGTAACTTCTTTTTGCCAGGATGGGGAACATCTGCTCACAGTAGCGATTGGTAAATCGCGCAGTGTCCTTTGCTGGGAAGGCTTTCTCTTTTTCATCAACCTTTATAATCCTCTTAATTTTTTTTGTTGAGGGCTTAACTGCAGTTGAAGATGGCTCTGCCACTAATGCTCTCTTTGTTCCTCTTCTTGCTGGTGTTTTGGGAGTAGCTTTCTGGTGCACGAATTGTGAATCACACTTTTCACAACTCGTACCACTAACCAGCAAGTGCACTGGGTCGTCCAAGTAATACCTTACGTGAGTAAGGGTCGAATCCCACGGAGATTGTTGGTTTGAAGCAATCTATGGTTATCTTGTAAATCTTAGTCAGGAAGTCAATTATGTTTATCAATTGAATTGTGAGTAACCAGTAGAGCATAAATTAAAAGTTACTTGTTGTGCAGTAATGGAGAATATGTTGGAGTTTTGGAGATGCTTTGTCTTCTGAATCTCTGCTTTCCTCTGTCTTCTTGTTCACGCACGCACGTCCCCCTATGGCAAGCTGTGTGTTGGTGGATCACCGTTGTCAATGGCTACCTTCCATCCTTCCAGTGAAAACTACGCTCACGTGCTCTGTCACAGCACGGCTAATCACCGGTTGGTTCTCGATCCGGTTGGAATAGGATTTACTATCCTTTTGCGTCTGTCACTAACGCCCAGCCTTCAGGAGTTTGAAGCTCGTCACAGTCATTCAATCCTTGAATCCTACTCGGAATACCACAGACAAGGTTTAGACTTTCCGGATTCTCATGAATGCTGCCATCAGTTCTAGCTTATACCACGAAGATTCTGATTAAGGAATCTAAGAGATACTCATTCAATCGTATATAGAACGGAGGTGGTTGTCAGGCACGCGTTCATGGTTTGAGGAAGGTGATGAATGTCACGGATCATCACCTCCATCACAGTTAAGCGCGAATGAACATCTTAGATAGGAACAAGCGTGTTTGAATGGAAAACAGAAATACTTGCATTAATTCATCGAGACACAGCAGAGCTCCTCACCCCCAACAATGGGGTTTAGAGACTCATGCCGTCAGAGAATACAAAGTTTAGATCTGAAATGTCATGAGATACAAAATAAGTCTCTAAAAGTTGTTTAAATACTAAACTAGTAGCCTAGGGTTACAAAATTTGGATAAACTATGATGAATGATGCAGAGATCCACTTCTGGGGTCCACTTGGTGTGTGCTGGGGCCCACTTGGTGTGTGCTGGGGCTGAGACTTAAGCAATTCACGTGCAGAGGCCATTTGTGGAGTTGAACGCCAGTTTTTATGCCAGTTTGGGCGTTCAACTCCAGCTTTTAATCCTTTTCTGGCGCTGGACGCCAGATTTGGGCAGAAGGCTGGCGTTGAACGCCAGTTTACGTCGTCAATTCTTGTGCAAAGTATGGACTATTATATATTGCTGGAAAGCCCTGGATGTCTACTTTCCAACGCAATTGGAAGCACGCCATTTCGAGTTCTGTAGCTCCAGAAAATCCACTTTGAGTGCAGAGAGGTCAGAATCTAACAGCATCAGCATTCCTTTTTCAGCCTAAATCAGATTTTTGCTCAGCTCCTTCAATTTCAGCCAGAAAAATACCTGAAATTACAGAAAAACACACAACTCATAGTAAAGTCCAGAAATATGAATTTTTCCTAAAAACTACTAGAAATAGACTAAAAACTAACTAAAAACATACTCTAAACTATATGAAATTATCCCCAAAAAGCGTATAAAATATCCGCTCATCACAACACCAAACTTAAACTGTTGCTTGTCCTCAAGTAACTAGACAAATAAAATAGAAGACTAATAGGTTGAGAAGCAATAATATCTCAGAGTTTTTGATTGAAGCTCAGATTCTAATTAGATGAGCGGGACTAGTAGCTTTTTGCTTCTGAACAGTTTTGGCATCTCACTTTATCCATTGAAGCTCAGAGTGATTGGCATCTATAGGAACTCAGAATTCAGATAGTGTTATTGATTCTCTTAGTTCAGTGTGATGATTCTTGAACACAGCTTCTTTATGAGTCTTGACCGTGGCCCTAAGCACTTTGTTTTCCAGTATTACCACCGGATACATAAATGCCACAGACACATAATTGGGTGAACCTTTTCAGATTATGACTCAGCTTTGCTAGAGTCTCCAATTAAAGGTGTCCAGAGTTCTTAAGCACACTCTTCTTTTTGCTTTGGACCTTGACTTTAACCGCTCAGTCTCAAGTTTTCACTTGACACCTTCACGCCACAAGCACATGGTTAGGGACAGCTTGGTTTAGCCGCTTAGACCAGGATTTTATTCCTTTAGGCCCTCCTTTCCACTGATGCTCAAAGCCTTGCGATCCCTTTTTATTACCCTTGCCTTTTGGTTTTAAGGGTTATTGGCTTTTTCTGCTTGCTTTTTTTTTTTTTCTGCAAGCTTTGTTCTTTGCTGCTTTTTCTTGCTTCAAGAATCATTTTTATGATTTTTCAGATCATCAATAACATGTCTCATGTTCATCATTCTTTCAAGAGCCAACATATTTAACAGTCTTAAACAACAAATTCAAAAGACATATGCACTGTTCAAGCATTCATTCAGAAGACAGAAAGCATTGCCACCACATTTAACCAATTAGAATTTGTTTTATTTAAACTCGAAATTTTATTGCTTCTTATTCAAAAGATCTACTACTTTATTCATGTTTAATGATGATGAGAAAAATAAACTATAGCTTAATTGGAGACAAAATCAAAATAGATACTAATTACTACTATATGACTTCTAAGGTAAACTTTCATAAGGACACTGTCACAGAGTTAAGGCAGAAATTGGAAATTAACAACCTTTATTCTGGGGATATGGGGGTTCCTCTGATCCTTGGGAGGCTTGGTATCACAGAAGACTTTTGGCGCTTCAGCTCCCTTAAGTCACGTCCCTGCTCCTCTTGTTCTTTAAGCATATGGGTCAGCATTTGACTGTGTTCCTTCTGTTATTTTATTATTTGCTCCATAGCTTCCTGTATCTTGGTGACAGACGTCTCAAGATATTCACAATACTCCGCTTGAGGAATCTCTGGGAGGAATTCCTGTGCTCTCTTCTTGATAAGATCCTCCTGTGCTTGTTGTCTCTCCATTGATGCTTTGGTGATTGACTTTTCAATTAGGATATATTCAGTTATTCCCATCTTGACTCCAGCATCCTTGCAGAGTAGAGAAATCACGCTTGGATAAGCCAACCTGGCCTCTTTTGAATTTTTGTTAGCAATCTTATAGAGCTCAGTTGAAATCAGCTGATGAACCTCCACTTCCTTTCCCATCATGATGCAATGAATCATCACTGCTCTTTTAACTGTGACTTCAGAGCGGTTGCTGGTGGGCAACAGAGAACGCCCAATGAAGTCCAGCCATCCTCTGGCAACTGGTTTGAGATCCTCCCTCTTGAGTTGATTTGGGACGCCCTTTGTGTTGGTGGTCCACCTGGCTCCAGGGATACAGATGTCCTCTAGAATCTTATCCAGGCCAATGTCTGCTCTCATCATCCTCCTGTTGAAGGAGTCTGGATCATCCTTTAGCTGAGGTAGCTTTAGTATCTCTCTGATCTTGTCAGGGGTGGTATGAACAATTTTTCCCCTGACCATGGTCCGAAATTCGTAGCAGGCAGTTCCAGATAGTCTTTGCTTGTCAGTCTGCCACATATTAGCATAAAACTCCTGGACCATGTTCCTTCCTACTTTCGTTTCAGGATTAGCTAGGACTTCCCAGTTCCTGATTCGAATTTGCTCCTGGATCTCCGGATATTCATCTTCTTTCAGATCGAATCTCACTTCCGGGATCACTGATCTCAGACCCATTACTTTAAGATAATGGTCTGAATGTTCTTTAGATAAGAACTTCCCTTGATTCCAAAGTGATTTTGGAACGCTCTCTTTCTTGCCTCTTGGAGTGGATTGTTTTCCTTTGAGAGCCATAATCTTAGTAGTGATCTCGGATAAACACACCAAACTTAGAGGTTTGCTTGTCCTCAAGCAAAAGAAAAGAAAGGAGAGGGATAGAAGGAGATTGAGTAGCACTTGTTGATGAAGGAGGGGGGAGGCCGAACCCAATTTAAAGGGGTGGGGGTGGGTTTTCGAAAAATTGGAAGAGATATTTCAAAAAGATTGAGTTGAAAAAGATAAGATAGAAGATAGAGTTTAATTTTGAAAAGATATGATAGATTTTTGAAAACGATAACTCTGAATTTTGAAAAAGATAATATGGATATTTGAAAAAGATATGGATTAGTTGAAAAGATTTTTGAGTGAAAAAGATAGATTTGTTTTCAGAAAAGATTTTGAAAAGAGTTGGATTGAATTTGGAAAGATGGATTTTTAGAAATTAAGGATTTTAGAAATCAGGGTTCTTGATATGTTCATGTAAAAAAATCATGCATTGAAGCATAAAATTTGAAATTAAAATGGAAATACGTGTGGGATTGCTGGATTTGGCTCCTCCCTGTCCTCCTGGCGTTTGAACGCCCAAACACTGCCTGTTTTGGGCGTTCAGCACCCAAATGCTGATCTCCTGGGCGTTCAGCGCCCAGTTGCTGCCATTACTGGCGTTCAACGCCCAGTGGGTGGCCATTTCTGGCGTTGAACGCCCAAATGCTGCCATTACTGGCGTTCAGCGCCTAGTGGATGCCCATTTTGGGCGCTGAACGCCCAAAATGCCCCTTTACTGGCGTTTTCTTGCCATTGAGCTCTTTTACTCTGTTTTGTGTGCCGAGGTCTTCTGTAAATGATTATTTACCTTGTTGTCAATGAACTCTATATAAACAAATAAAAATAAAAATAGAAATAGGGCAAAATGCTTAGAGGATTGTTGCCCCATGGCTGGGTTGCCTCCCAGAAAGCGCTTCTTTATTGTCTTTAGCTGGACCTTGCTGAGCTTTTAATCTAGCTTCAGCCTTGAGCATTCTTGCTCAATGTTGCCTTCAAGATAATGCTTGATTCTTTGTCCATTGACAATGAACTTCTTATCAGAATCAATATCTTGAAGCTCCACGTAACCATATGGTGACACACTTGTAATCACGTATGGTCCCCTCCACCGGAATTTCAGTTTCCCGGGGAATAGCCTGAGTCTAGAGTTAAACAACAGGACCTTCTGTCCTGGTTCAAAGATTCTAGATGACAGCTTTCTGTCATGCCATTTTTTTTATCTTTCTTTATAAAGCTTGGCATTTTCGAAAGCTGTGAATCTGAATTCCTCTAGCTCATTTAGCTGGAGCAATCGTTTTTCTCCTGCTAATTTGGCATCTAAGTTTAGGAATCTAGTTGCCCAGTAGGCCTTATGTTCCAGTTCCACGGGCAAGTGGCATGCCTTACCATACACGAGTTGGTATGGAGAGGTCCCTATAGGGGTCTTGAATGCTGTTCTGTAAGCCCACAGAGCATCATCCAAGCTCCTTGCCCAATCCTTTTTACGGGTACTTACTGTCCGTTCCAGGATTCTCTTTAATTCTCTGTTAGAGACTTCAGCTTGCCCGTTGGTTTGTGGATGATATGGAGTGGCCACTTTGTGGCGAATTCCATACCGAACCATGGCAGAGTAAAGCTGTTTATTGCAGAAGTGAGTGCCCCCATCACTGATTAACACTCTAGGGACACCAAACCTGCTAAAGATATGTTTCTGGAGGAATTTTAGCACTGTTTTAGTATCATTGGTGGGTGTGGCAATAGCCTCAACCCATTTTGATACATAGTCAACTGCCATCAGAATATAAGTGTTTGAGTATGATGGTGGGAAAGGTCCCATGAAGTCAATTCCCCATACATCAAACAACTCTATTTCCAAGATTCCTTGTTGAGGCATGGCGTAACCATGAGGCAGATTACCAGCTCTTTGGCAACTGTCACAATTACGTACAAACTCTCGGGAATCTTTATAGAGTGTGGGCCAATAGAAGCCACATTGGAGGACCTTGGTGGCTGTTCGCTCACCTCCGAAATGGCCTCCATATTGAGATTCGTGGCAATGCCATAAGATTCTCTGTGCTTCCTCTCTGGGGACACACCTACGGATAATTCCGTCTGCACATCTCTTAAAGAGATAGGGTTCATCCCACAAGTAGTACTTTACATCAGTGACTAATTTCTTCTTTTGTATTCTATTGTACTCCTTGGGTATGAACCTTGCAGCTTTATAGTTTGCAATATCGGCAAACCATGGTGCTTCCTGAATGGCAAATAGATGCTCATCAGGGAACGTCTCAGAGATCTCAAGAAAGGGGAGGGACGTCCCTTCCACTGGCTCTATTCGGGACAGATGATCAGCCACTTGGTTCTCTGTCCCTTTTCTGTCTCTTATTTCTATATCAAACTCTTGCAGAAGCAATACCCATCTGATGAGCCTGGGTTTTGAATCCTGCTTTGTGAGTAGATATTTAAGAGCAGCATGGTCAGTATACACAATCACTTTTGATCCTACTAAGTATGATCTGAACTTGTCAATGGCGTAAACCACTGCAAGTAGTTCTTTTTCTGTGGTTGTGTAATTTTTCTGGGCATCATTTAGAACGCGACTGGCATAATAAATGACATGCAGAAGCTTGTCATGCCTCTGTCCCAATACTGCACCAATAGCATGATCACTGGCATCACACATTAACTCAAATGGCAATGTCCAGTCTGGTGCAGAAATGACTGGTGCTGTGACCAGCTTAGCTTTCAGCGTTTCAAACGCCTGCAGGTATGCTGTGTCAAACACAAATGGCGTGTCAGCAGCTAGCAGATTGCTTAGAGGTTTTGCGATTTTTGAAAAATCCTTTATAAACCTCCTATAGAATCCTGCATGCCCCAGAAAGCTTCTGATTGCCTTAACATTGGCAGGTGGTGGTAATTTTTCAATTACCTCTATTTTTGCTTGATCCACCTCTATTCCCTTGTTTGAGATTTTATGCCCGAGAACAATTCCTTCAGTCACCATGAAGTGACACTTTTCCCAGTTTAGAACTAGGTTGGTTTCTTGGCATCTTTTCAGAACAAGTTTCAGGTGATCAAGACAGGAGCTGAATGAGTCTCCATATACTGAGAAGTCATCCATGAAGACTTCCAGAAAATTTTCCACCATATCAGAGAAAATAGAGAGCATGCATCTCTGGAAGGTTGCAGGTGCATTGCATAGCCCAAAGGGCATCCTTCTATAAGCAAACACTCCAGATGGACATGTGAATGTTGTTTTCTCTTGATCCTGGGGATCTACTGCAATCTGGTTATAGCCTGAATAGCCATCCAAAAAGCAGTAATAATCATGACCTGCTAGTCTCTCTAGCATCTGGTCTATGAATGGTAAAGGAAAATGATCCTTTCTGGTGGCTGTATTGAGCCTTCTGTAGTCAATACACATGCGCCACCCTGTAACTGTTCTTGTAGGAACCAGTTCATTTTTTTCATTATGAATCACTGTCATGCCTCCCTTTTTTGGGACGACTTGAACAGGGCTCACCCAGGGGCTATCAGAAATAGGATAAATAATCCCAGCCTCTAGTAACTTGGTGACCTCTTTCTGCACCACTTCCTTCATGGCTGGATTTAGCCGCCTCTGTGGTTGAACCACTGGTTTGGCATTATCCTCCAATAGGATTTTGTGCATGCATCTAGCTGAGCTTATGCCCTTGAGGTCACCTATGGACCACCCAAGAGCTGTCTTGTGTGTCCTTAGCACTTGAATAAGTGCTTCCTCTTCCTGTGAATTTAAAGCAGAGCTTATGATCACTGGAAAAGTGTCACCTTCTCCTAGAAATGCATATTTCAACGATGGTGGCAGTGGCTTGAGCTCTGGTTTAGGAGGTTTTTCCTCTTTCAGAAGAAAGTTCAGAGGCTCTTTCATGTCCCCTGAATCCTCCAAATCAGGCTGAACATCTTTAAAGATGTTTTCCAACTCTGATTCGAGACTCTCAGCCATGTTGATCTCTTCTACCAAAGAGTCAATAAGGTCTACTTTCATGCAGTCTGTTGATGTGTCTGGATGCTGCATGGCTTTGACAGCGTTCAACTTGAACTCGTCATTGTTGACTCTCAGGGTTATTTCCCCCTGCTGGACGTCAATGAGGGATCGTCCAGTTGCTAGGAAGGGTCTTCCTAGAATGAGAGTAGCACTCTTGTGCTCTTCCATTTCCAGCACAACAAAGTCAGTAGGAAAGGCGAATGGCCCAACTCTGACAATCATGTCCTCAATCACGCCTGATGGGTATTTAGTGGAACCATCAGCAAGTTGGAGACATATCTGGGTTGGTTTAACTTCTTCAGTTAAGCCAAGCTTCTTGATAGTGGATGCAGGTATCAGGTTGATGCTTGCCCCAAGATCGCATAAAGCTGTCTTGGTGCAATCACCTTCTAATATGCATGGTATCAGAAAACTCCCAGGGTCTTTAAGCTTTTCAGGAAAGCTTTTCAGAATGACTGCACTGCATTCTTCAGTGAGGAGAACTCTTTCTGTTTCTCTCCACTCCTTTTTATGACTCAAGATCTCTTTCATGAACTTGGCATAAGAAGGTATTTGCTCAAGTGCCTCTGCAAATGGAATCTTTATTTCAAGAGTCCTTAGATAATCTGCAAAGCGAGCAAATTGCTTATCCTGCTCCTCTTTCTGGAGTTTTTGAGGATAAGGTATCTTGGCTTTATATTCCTCAACCTTAGTGGTTAAAGAAGCCTTTTTAGAGGGGTTGTTATCAGCACTTGTGTGTATCTAATCCCTCACTGGCAATTGAGTACCAGAGTCAGAAGCTGGAGTGACGTTAGACGCCAACTCACTGTCTGTTCTTGGCGCCTGAACGCCAGAAATGTGCCCATTTTGGGCGTTCAACGCTGGATTCTGCCCCATTTGGGCGTTCAACGCCAGATTCTTGCCCATTTCTGGCGTTGAACGCCAATCCTGCCTTGTTTCTGGCGCTGAATGCCAGTTTTGGGCATGGTCTGGGCGTTCAGCGCCAGCCTTCCACCCATTTTCTGGCGTTTTAGTGCCAGAATTATTTTTCCCTGGGCTCTTACTGTCCTCAGGTGAATCTTTGGTGGGTCGCTCAATTCTTGAATTTTTGATGCCTTGAGGTGGGGTATTTAATGTTTTCCCACTTCTTAATTGAACTGCTTGGCATTCTTCTGCTATTTGCCTTGATAGCTGCTGCTTTGTTTGCTTAAACTGTTCGTCCATATGTATATTAGCTATCCTTGTCTCTTGTAGTCTGTCCTTGAATTCAGCTAGCTGCTTTGTTAGAAAATCCAATTGCTGATTGAATTCAGCAGCTTGTTTTACAGTACTGAATTCAGCAGTTACTGTTTTAACCTCTTCATTCATGGAAGGGTTGCTGCTTAGATACAGATGCTGATTCCTGGCAACTGTATCAATGAGCTCTTGAGCCTCTTCAATTGTCTTTCTCATGTGGATAGATCCACCAGCTGAGTAATCTAGAGACATCTGAGCTCCTTCTGCAAGCCCATAGTAGAAGATGTCTAACTGAACCCACTCTGAAAATATTTCAGAGGGGCATTTTTGTAGCATCTCTCTGTATCTCTCCCAGGCATCATAAAGAGATTCATTATCTCCTTGTTTAAAGCCTTGGATGTCCAGCCTTAGCTGTGTCATCCTTTTTGGAGGGAAATATTGATTCAGGAATTTTTCTGTCAGCTGTTTCCATGTTCTTATGCTGGCCTTAGGTTGGTTATTTAACCACCTCTTAGCTTGATCTTTTACAGCAAATGGAAACAGTAATAGTCTGTAGACATCCTGATCTATTTCTTTATCATGTACTGTGTCAGCAATCTGTAGAAACTGTGCCAGAAACTCTGTAGGTTCTTCCTGTGGAAGACCAGAATACTGGCAACTTTGCTGCACCATGATAATGAGCTGAGGATTCTACTCAAAGCTACTGACTCCAATGGAGGGTATGCATATGCTACTCCCATATGAAGCAGTAGAGGGGTTAGAATATGACCCCAGAGTCCTCCTGGACTGTTCATTTCCACTTATGTCCATGATGGATCTATGGATATAACTTGGACTGATTTATCTTTTTATTTATTTCATTTTATAAGAAGTAAATGCTTAGATAAAATAAAAATAACTAAAAAGAATTTGAATTTTGAAATCAAATTTTTTTTTTTCGTAAAAAAAAAATTAAAATTAATTAGTTGAAAAAAAAACAGAAATTTTTGAAAAAGAGGGAGGATATTTTTGAAAATTAGAGAGAGAGAGAGTTAGTTAGGTGGTTTTGAAAAAGTTAAGAAACAAACAAAAAGTTAGTTAGTTAGTTGCAACAAATTTTGAAAAGATAAGAAGTTAGGAAGTTAGAAGAGATATTTTGAAAAGATATTTTTGAATTTAGTGAGGAGAGAGAAAAACAATAAGATAGTGCAAGATTTAAAATTTTTAGATCTAATGCTCCTTGTTTTTGAAAATTTTGGAGGGAAAAACACCAAGGAACACCAAACTTGAAAATTTTAAGATCAAGACACAAGGAAAACTCAAGAACACTTTGAAGACTCACAAGAACACAAGAACATGAAGAAAGAACACCAAACTTAAAATTTTTAGAAAACCAAACCAAAATTTTCGAAAACCAAGGTGAAATTAACAAGAAAACACCAAACTTAAAGTTTGGCACAAAATTTAATAGAGAAAATATTATTTATGAAAAAGGAGGTTTTGAAAAGAATACAAAAGACTCTAACCCAATTATCAAGAACACAGATTAACGCTCTAGCCAAATGAGTTATGGGACCTTCGAAAATTTTTGGAAAGATTATTTTTGAAAACACCAAACTTAAGATTTGGCACAGGATTTAATAGAAAAATTATTTTTGAAAAAGGTTTTAAAAATATGATAGCCAATTATCATGAACATAAACACCACGTTCTAATTAACTGAGCTATAAATTTAAAGTGTTTTAACAAGGGATAAATAATAAAAGACTCTAAACCAAAAGAAAAATTTTTCCTAATCTAAGCAACAAAATAATCCGTCAGTTGTTCAAACACGAACAATCCCCGGCAACGGCGCCAAAAACTTGGTGCACGAATTGTGAATCACACTTTTCACAACTCGTACCACTAACCAGCAAGTGCACTGGGTCGTCCAAGTAATACCTTACGTGAGTAAGGGTCGAATCCCACGGAGATTGTTGGTTTGAAGCAATCTATGGTTATCTTGTAAATCTTAGTCAGGAAGTCAATTATGTTTATCAATTGAATTGTGAGTAACCAGTAGAGCATAAATTAAAAGTTACTTGTTGTGCAGTAATGGAGAATATGTTGGAGTTTTGGAGATGCTTTGTCTTCTGAATCTCTGCTTTCCTCTGTCTTCTTGTTCACGCACGCACGTCCCCCTATGGCAAGCTGTGTGTTGGTGGATCACCGTTGTCAATGGCTACCTTCCATCCTTCCAGTGAAAACTACGCTCACGTGCTCTGTCACAGCACGGCTAATCACCGGTTGGTTCTCGATCCGGTTGGAATAGGATTTACTATCCTTTTGCGTCTGTCACTAACGCCCAGCCTTCAGGAGTTTGAAGCTCGTCACAGTCATTCAATCCTTGAATCCTACTCGGAATACCACAGACAAGGTTTAGACTTTCCGGATTCTCATGAATGCTGCCATCAGTTCTAGCTTATACCACGAAGATTCTGATTAAGGAATCTAAGAGATACTCATTCAATCGTATATAGAACGGAGGTGGTTGTCAGGCACGCGTTCATGGTTTGAGGAAGGTGATGAATGTCACGGATCATCACCTCCATCACAGTTAAGCGCGAATGAACATCTTAGATAGGAACAAGCGTGTTTGAATGGAAAACAGAAATACTTGCATTAATTCATCGAGACACAGCAGAGCTCCTCACCCCCAACAATGGGGTTTAGAGACTCATGCCGTCAGAGAATACAAAGTTTAGATCTGAAATGTCATGAGATACAAAATAAGTCTCTAAAAGTTGTTTAAATACTAAACTAGTAGCCTAGGGTTACAAAATTTGGATAAACTATGATGAATGATGCAGAGATCCACTTCTGGGGTCCACTTGGTGTGTGCTGGGGCCCACTTGGTGTGTGCTGGGGCTGAGACTTAAGCAATTCACGTGCAGAGGCCATTTGTGGAGTTGAACGCCAGTTTTTATGCCAGTTTGGGCGTTCAACTCCAGCTTTTAATCCTTTTCTGGCGCTGGACGCCAGATTTGGGCAGAAGGCTGGCGTTGAACGCCAGTTTACGTCGTCAATTCTTGTGCAAAGTATGGACTATTATATATTGCTGGAAAGCCCTGGATGTCTACTTTCCAACGCAATTGGAAGCACGCCATTTCGAGTTCTGTAGCTCCAGAAAATCCACTTTGAGTGCAGAGAGGTCAGAATCTAACAGCATCAGCATTCCTTTTTCAGCCTAAATCAGATTTTTGCTCAGCTCCTTCAATTTCAGCCAGAAAAATACCTGAAATTACAGAAAAACACACAACTCATAGTAAAGTCCATAAATATGAATTTTTCCTAAAAACTACTAGAAATAGACTAAAAACTAACTAAAAACATACTCTAAACTATATGAAATTATCCCCAAAAAGCGTATAAAATATCCGCTCATCACTTTCTCCTTGCCTTTCTTGGTGGCCATCCTAAAAGAAAGAAAACAGAAAGTATGTTAAAATGTCAAAGGTTGGAGCAAGGAAGAGAACGGGAAAGGTGGTAATTAATGCACATTAAAAGATGAAGATGTTAACACATGGTCATGACTACATGTGAAAAACATTAATGGAAATATAGCAAGTGCATATGATGACAATTAAATGCAAGGTATTTATTGGCATGCAGGCAAAGGCATGAGTAGCATAGATCAAGCATTCAATGTTCAAGTTAGATTACCAAGCCTTTCAAACTAATAACCTATTTGTAATGACAATTATATTGAATTAATATGATATGAAAAAGGGTTTTGTGAAAAGCAAGCATTTTAGAGTAGTAGGATAAAAGATATCGCAAAACAGTGCACAATGCCATACGGGCGTTTTCACAAACACATAGCATGCATGGTAAATAAGCTAATAAAAATAATAAATTGAACATGCAAGCAACCCTTAAAAATTAATATATAATTGCCAAACAATTTTGCAACAATTCACAAGCATATAATAAGAAACAATGACTCAAATAAATTTTCGACACCAATTAAAAGAAAAAGAAAGAAAAAGAAAACATGGATAATGAAAGTAAAAAGAAAAAAAAAAGAACAGAAGAAGAAAACATAAAATAAAGAAGAAGAATATAAAAGTAAGGAGGGAAGAAGAAAAGAAAAACCTTGATAATGGTGGTGAGAGAGAGAGAGAAAGTAGAAAGTGAGAAAGAGGGAAGAATGAAGAAAGGGAAAGAAAGAAATAAGAAGGGAAAAGAAAAAGTAGGATTTGGGGAAGAGAAAGATAAGATATTTTGGCAGATTAGGATAAGCTGTGCGGCGCAAGCGACGCGGACGCGTGGGGTACGTGTTCGCGCGGATAGTGCTTATATGAATCGACGCGGTCGCGTCGGTCAAGCGGACGCGTGACTCGTTCGGTGCTACTGGCGCGAGGGCAGCCTCGCACTCGCACAACTCTCTGTTCGAAACTCATTGTTGCCATATTCCAGGGTGACGTGGTCGCGTGGTGGACGCGATCGCGTGGATGGCCAATATTGGAATACGACGCGGACGCGTGGGGCACGCATTCGCGTGGTAAGGCTTGTGTGTCTAGCGCCAGTCCAACCCCACTCCAGCATAACTTTCGGCCATGCACCCTTTCTTACGTCGATTTTCAGGTCACGCGTCCGCGTGGGTGACGCGGATGCGTGGGAGGCATTATTCCCACATGACGCGGACGCGTCAGCGACGCAGTCGCGTGGATCAATTTGTACCTAAGGCACGCCTCCAGCCACACTCCCGCGTGACTTTCTGTTCGATTTATTTTTCTTTCTTACTCACCTGCGACACGGATGCGTTGACGATGCTGTCGCGTCGCGTGCCCCCTTTTTTTTTATGCAATATGCAAATGAAGATGTAAACTATAGGCACTTGTACTGAAAAGAGTTATTGAGAACGAAAATAAAGAAATAAAAGAAAGAAACGATCATACCACGGTGGGTTGTCTCCCACCCAGCACTTTGCTTTAACGTCCTTAAGTTGGACGCTCCATTAGCTCAGTCTTCTGCTATGGGTGGATCCTCCAAGAGGAAGATCTCTAGCTCCTTGGTTTTCGTCGCTTCTCACCATGATATAGCTTTAAGCGATGTCCATTAACTTTGATGAATTCAGAGCTTGAAGGATGACTTAGGTGGAAAAC